>NW_006399778.1:14865797-14886694 GCF_000299155.1 Elephantulus edwardii | reverse complement strand
CTTCAGCATCACAGCAACCACGAGTTACCTCTGTACAGCAATGCACAGACCAGTGCTATACCACCTGCACGTCAAACACAATGGTATACACATGACTATATACCTTAGAGGCTGGTGGTTCAAGCCCACCCAGCAGAAGAACAGAACAAAAGTCTGGTGATCTTCCTCCATGAAGATGACCACCAAGAAAGCCTTATGGAGAAGTTCTCCTCTGTAACATTGGTGTTGGTATCATGTTTATGGCAGTGGGTTTGGATTTGGTTTTAATTCTGTTAAAGAAAGAAACAGAGCCATGTTGTAAGGAGGAATGGATTCTGGATGAGTAAGACAGGAGAAAGAAGGTTATCTGAGAAAATCTCTGAGAAAACTGAACTGAGTTTGGATGCTGGATGAGAGGCATCCAGCATGAAAAGGCTGGAGGAAGAGTATTACAGGCAAGTGCAAAGGCACTGGGGTCAGGACTGTCTGGTTCAGCTCAAGGAGCAGAAAGCAGGTCAAGAGAGGGTGAGGAGGACACTGATAGCAGAGGCCAGAGCAGAGGACTCCATAGCAAGGGAAAGGAGTTCTCTCTGCTGCTACACGAAGGGACTTTTAAAAGACAGAAAACAGAGAAACAAAAGTAAGCAGCAGAATGAAAACTCAAACTCAAGCCTGGTGCAGAAATGAAAAATGCATACATCAGGAACAGAGGCTTCAAGGGTGGGTCGACTTTGCGAAAATTCTTCAGCCTGCATGGGTAGATTTGTTCATCTTTCTACAGATGCATTAATTTCCAATAAAAAGTTTACAGAATTTCTCAGAAAGCTAAACATAAAAATCCCATATGACCCAGCTATTCCACTGCTTGGAATATACCCAAAGAGAATCAGAACTGAGGCTCAAATGGGGACTCACTAATGTGAGAACACTAATGTTCATAGCAGAGTTATTCACCATCACAAGAACATGGAAATGGCCCGAATGTCCAACCACAATCGAATGGACTGAGAAACTGTGGTATATTTACACAAAGGAATACTATAGAGCACACAGGTGCAATGATTTTGTAAATCACTAAATTGGGAGGAACTGGAGAGCATTATGCTGAGTGAACTAACTCAGTCCAATAAGGACAAATACTGTATAAAACCATTATTGTAAAATGAGTATGAGGATCCAAGGGGCAAGGGTAAGGGAGACCATGAGGATGGGAAGGCAGTGATGGGTAGTCAACCATGTTGTTGTTATGTGCCATCAAGTCACCTGCTAAGCATAGTGACCCTCTGTACAACAGCACTAAACCCTGCTCTGTCCTGTGCCAATCTTAATTGTCTCTGACATTCCTACCCCCATTACCCCAGTGACTGAATCAATCCATCTCATCAAGGGTCTTCCTCTTTTTCACTGTCCCTCCACCCTCCCAAGTATGATGTCCCTCTCCAAGGACTGGTCCTTCCTTGCAACATGTCCAAAGTATGTCAGACGAAGCATCAGTCCTTGCCTCCGAGGAGCAGCCTGGCTTCACCATCTCTACCTCGAACCTGTTTGTTCTCCTGGCAGTCCATGGTATATTCAATACTCTTCTCCCACACCAAAGCTCAAAGACATCAATTCTCCTTCTATCATCCCTAGTCATTGTCCAGCTCTCTGATGCATAGGAAGTCATTTCAAAGACCATGGCCTGTATCAGGCACACCTTAATCTCCAGACTGAGACTGTTGCTCTTCAGTACTTTGGAGAGGTTTCTGACAGCAGACTTTCCCAATGCAATTCATCTTTTAATTTCCTGGCTGCTGAGAGTGTTGATTGTGGAACCAAGGAAACGGAAGCTGTCAACAATCTCTGTCTCTTCACCATCTATCATGATGCTGCCAATTAGCCTTGTGGTGAGAATCTTTGTTTTCTTGACGTTGAGCTTCAATCCATTTCATAGGCTCGCATAATTTGATGGTGGCTGGATGAAGGAAATGGGAAAGATCAGTGTGAAAACCAATGTTAAGAACTTTCAAAATAAACCAGTATTTTTTAAATAGTTTATAGAAATGAAATCCAATGGGCACACGGTGTCACAGTGCACGTTTTGCAGGAAGGAATTCAGGGCTGGGGGAAAGGAGGAATCTTAGACACACAGGAAGGCTGTTGGAAAAGGTGGGAGTCAGGATGAAGAAAAGCTGCACAAAGCGCTCCCTCTGAGCTGGACAAGGTGCTAGGGCTCACATGTGTTATTACCTCATTCACTCATTTCTCGTTCTCAGCAGCCCTCTGTTCTCATAACACTCACACAGACATCAAGGTAGACCTGTGAGCTGCTGGTGTTGTGGGCTCCAGATGAGTCATCTCAGGAGACTGAAGCATTGCAGGTTCTGCACAGTCATCACCACCACTGGCACATCCAAGTTCACTCTCATGGTCACTGTGGATTCTGGGAGCTTTCTAAACCATGGGAGCTCATCATCTCTCACCACTGTGTCTGGTTGCTGTGTCTTTCTTGTCCACAGGTACTTAGTAGCTATTTTTGGACGTAAACCACCAGGCTTTTCTTCCTAGTCCCTCTTTGTCTGGGAATGCCACTGAACTCTGTCCAATATGATTGATCCTACTGCTGGGTTGTTTGGGGGGTTTTTTCCAATTGGTTTTCAGTCAATCACTCATATACACCTTATGACATCGATTATTCAATGGTTTTATTTACAACTAGTCTTCATGCACCTCTCTCTTTCCCTCCAACTTCCCTTCCATTAGCTAATCTCTGCTCCCTCTTCCTTCCCCCTCACTCCTGTCAACCCTCCACAGCTGCCTCTCTCTCTCTGTCTATAGTCCCCTCCAGTTTGAGCAGGGAAAGAATGGACAGATAATGAACTCTGTATCGGCATAGGAGAAGGGAAGGGCAATCTAAAAAGGGACTGTCAGACAGTCTATGTGTTGTACAACTGACTTTACTGAGATTTGAAACACTGTTGGCATCACGACTGGGGGAAAATTCATCCACAAGCTGTGACACGCAGATGGTACAACCTTAGTTGTAGGTGAAGAGAACTTAAAACACTTGATGAGTGAGGGGAGCTCTGGTGGCCTAGTGGCAAGAAGCTGCAACTACAATCCCAGAGGTGCACGGTTAGAATCCACCAGATGCTCTGCCAGGGAAGGAGGGGCAATCTCCTCCTGTACCAGTCAGATCTGATTTGACGGTACACGCACACAAAAATAATAAAATAAAATTAAAAAAAGAAAAAGAAAACACTTGATGAGTGTTTAACACTTGATGAGGAGCAAAGACAACAGTCTTCAGTGGCTTACACTTCAGCACAGAGAAAACGGACATTTTTCACCATTAGATCAATAGGCAAGTTTGTGATAAGTGGTGAAAGGTTTAAAATTGCCAAGGGTTTCATTTTACTTGGATTCGCAATCAGTGCTCATGGAAGCAGCAGTCAAGACTCCAATGACATGTAGAGTCTAGTAAATCTGCTATGAAAAATCCCTGTCAGGTATTAAAAAAGCAAAGAGGTCATTCTGGTGACTGAAGCATGTCAAGCCAAGCCATGGTATTGTCAATTGTCTCATAGACATGCAACAGCTGGACCATGAGTAAGGCGGCCTGAAGAATAATTGATGCCTTAGAATTACCGTGTTGGTGAAGAGTATTCAGGATGCCATGGATGAAGACTTGGATACTAACCAGAGCAAGAACATACAAATATGTTCTAGAAGAGGATGGAAAAATTCCACTTCCTCTCGTTTGGACATGCTCTCAGGGGAGACAGTCCCTCAAGAAGGACCTCATATCTCGTGAAGTAGAGAGTCTACCAAAGAGCAAGTGAGACTCTCAACAAGATGGATTGACTCAGTGGCTGCAACAATGGGCTCAAATATAGAAGAAAATGTGAGGACGGCGTGGGACCAGGTGATGTGTCAGTTGTGGTTTGTAGGGTGACGTTTCTATGAGTTGGAACCAGCTCAATGACACATAACAGCAGTCTCCAGCATCATAGCAACACACAAGCACAACACCGTAGTGTGTGAGCCTGGTCCTGTTACTGTCCTTTAAACAGCTGAAGGACCGAGCCACACAGAAAGGATGCATGAGGTGGGCATGGGGGTGACGCAGATCCTGGGGTGTCTCTGAGAGGGTGCTAAGGGGAAGGAGCTAAAGGACATTTACAAGGCCAGTTCTGTGTTTTCTTGTCCCCACAGTTAAGCCCTTGGGGTCAAGGTGGGAATCTGGGCCCCCTCTACCACTTCCCCGCCCTGTGTGGGGCCAGGAACAGGTGCTGCACCTGCCAGCCACCCGCCTGAACCCGGCTGGCAGTGACAACATGACGGATTAGGAGCTCAATACAGCCCAGCGGCTGGAATGACAAAAGGAAGGAGATGATAACTTTCCCCGGTCACCGTCTATTTTTATTTCTCTCTGAACCTTGAAAGACAAGGGTTCTGGTAAGTCGCTCCCACTCGTGACAGTGACCCAAAGCGTCCTGAGTTGCTTATCAATGTCCTACCCTATGTCGCAAAGGCCAAGAGGCTAAGCTGGAGTCCAGCCTGAATGCCAGAACCTTCAAAGTGGAGAGGACTCCGGGAGGGGGTGCAGGGGACATGGAGGGGTTTGTGGGGGATAAGCCTGACTCAGAAGCAGAATGTCTGTGCCTGACCTTAGCCACCTTCCCAGGGCCCTACTTCTATAAAATGAGCTAGGACATCCCTCTACCCCTTCCAGGACACAGGAAGGCCTGGAAGACCAGTGCTGAGGTAATGTTAAGACAACATGTCCCCTCTGATACCCTGGGACAGAACTGCCCCGCCTACTGGGCCCTCAGAGGACCACCTTTGTCAGGTAGCTTCCACACTGTGTCAAGGGTGAGCTCAAAAGCAGCATGAGGCCAGGCCAGACTCAATTCCAGCTTCTCTACTCTCCAACATGTGGACTGAACAGGTCATGTCTCTCCTCAGGGCCTCAGTCTCTTCATCTGCCCAATGGGGAGAGCAGCATCCAATTATCAGAGTTAGTGGTGGGAGGTTGACGTATTAAACAACTGGGGGCCACTTCATCTTGTGAAAAAAAATTTTTTGGGACTGGGGAGAGGCAATGAAGCAGCTGGGGTTCAAAATGTAAGGAGCTCAGGGCTGAGGATGAAGGGGAGAATCTCCCTGTCCCCACCCAGTGCACGGACCTTGAATCACCAAGTTATGATGAGGGGATGTTCTTATCTCACTAAGTGCTTCCTGTATGAAAGAGAGGAAGACTCCCATGGAGATGAAGTGACACCCTGACTGCAGCAGTGGGCTCAGATGTATCAGAGATGGTGAGGAGGGCACAGGATAGGACGGGATTCAGATCTGCTTGTCGTCCACAGAGCCACTGCGAGTCATACTCAACTCGACAGCATTTAACAACAATTACATGACAGGCACCAAGCACTGTCCTAAAAGGAGCATAACGTTCATTGTTACTCTGTGGGAGCAAGGAGAGCACAGTTACCGTCAACACAACTGGACTCATGGCCAACCCATGTGTTTCCGTGTGAGGTATACGCCACAGCATTTCCACGTCAGTGACTCCAGAAATAAATCACTAGACCTTTCTTCTGAAGCACCTCTGAGTGGACTCACACCACCAACCTCAGTGGTTTGCAGCAGAGCATGATTTGCCATTCATTGCTACCCTGCAAAGCCTTCCTTACAGCCCCTGAAACGTAGTGTCTTTAGAGCTTCTTTGCACAAGAGGAGACGGGGTGAAGGCTCAGAGGCTGTGTTCAGTGCTCGAGGTCACCAGTCTATAAGTAGCAGAGTTCAGATACGACCCAGGCCACGAGCGATTACAATGCTGACCCTTGACTATTTTGCATTGTGTGGCCTCCTATACCTTCACTGACTCTGGGCACACTGGCCCCTGGGAGTGTGGGGAGGAGTGATGGGAGATGCCGCACGCATCCTTTTCCTCTACTCTCCAACATCTGGACTATTCAGGGTCCCTTCCCAAAACACCTCAAGTTCTGCCCTGTTCCTCCGACCACCCCTGCTCCTGACAAGTTCAAGGAGACTGAGTTCAAGGTCACAGGGGTGGTAGCTGAAGCCTCTCAGCTATACGAATGGTACAATGCACAGAACAGAGCCAGTAGAACACGTCTGACAGGTCTGTGAGCAAAGCCCCCTGCCGCCCAACTGGTTAGGGCTGGGGAATCAGGATCCCACTTTGCTCGCCTACTCACTCACCATACCCTGCCAACGGCACGTGTTATGGCCTAGGTTGGTGGGCTTGTTTCTTCTTGTGTCCCCTTCTAGCAGTGATCTCCCTGAGGGCAGGATCCAGCACATGCTTTTGTGGCTCCAGAGCCCAGGAACAAGGACCTGCACTTGCCTCCTGTTGGGACTCTACACGTTGGTTAACTAAGACGCTGACTCAGGAAGGATGCAGGGGTTATACCCACTTCCAAATAACAGACTGCACATCCAAGGGCAGTTGCTTCCAGGGCCTCCGACCTTGCAAGCTCTATGCCAGGCTGCCTCTTCGGGACTTGACTTCAGAGCACTTGATCCCCACTGCCATCAAGTCGGTTCTGACTCACAGCGACCCTCCATCAGGTTTGCAAGGCTCTAAGTCTTCGCAGGAGGAGTTCATCCCCTCCCTCCCATGGTGCTGCTGGGGGAGTCACACCATCAGCCTTAGTGTCTGCATCCTGACACAGTAAGCACTATGCCACCAGAGTTCCTTCCTGTCAGGATGGTGCAGTCTAAAGTGGCACCTGCAAAGGACAATGCAAATAACAATGTAAATGCCAGTCAGGCTCACTTACGCTATGTCCTGGCTCCAGGTCATCTGTCTTGGAGAAGGCTGTCTGAAACTCTGCTGTCAGCTGGATCCTCGGGTAGAAGCTGCAGGTGAGTAAGGAGAACAGAACCCTTAGGAGAGGGAGGGAAAGGCCTGGTCACCACGCTGGTCCTGACACCAGCACCAGCCACCCCTCAGGAGCCCCCCCTCCTTCAGTCAAAGGTCTTTGGAGTCACAGCCATCATCTCCAGCCCACAGGCCCACCGCCCCCAATTTGCATAGAAGCCAAAGCTTGCTGTAGAAAACTGCAATCAAGAAGAGCTGAAATTGGGAGCTCCGGTGGCCTAGTGGCAAGGAGCTGCACTGCAATCCCAGAGACATGTGGTTTGAATCCACCAGATGTTCTGCTGGAGGAGGGACAATCTCCTCCTGTACCAGTCAGATCTGATTTGATGTACATACACACCATACATACACAACACACACACACACACACACACACACACACACACACACACCCCTAAAGTGAGGACCCTGATCTGATACAAAGATCTCACCACCTGTATCTAGAACCAAACCTTAGAGATGCTACCCTACTCAGTCCTGACACAATCCTAAGTAAGAGGTATCTATACACCCAATTTACAGATGAGAAAACTGAAGCTCAACAAGATCAAATAACATGCTCAAGGCTATAGCCAGGTATTCCTGATATCAGCACTGCCAGACACACAACTGAACAACCAAGGAGCCTCAGAGTGAGCCATGGGACCCATTGCAAGTTCCCAGATCTATTAAAGGTGCCAACAAGTCCATTCTGGCCCATAGTAACCCTGTGTGTGTCAGAGAAAACTGGGCTCTGGAGATTTTTCACTGACTGATTTTTTTTTTTAAGCAAAACCCCAGGCATTTTTTCTGAGGTACTTCTCGATGGACCCAACATTCAACCTTTCATTTAGCAGTCAAATCCATGAATTGCTCAGCTCTTCCCACCACTCACACACACACACACACACACACACACACACACACACACACACTTTCTTTCTCTCTCTCACACACTCACACATTTTCTTCCTTTTCTATTCCTATTAAGAGTAGCATTCTTCATTGGACAATCTGAAAGCTGAAGCCTAGATGGGGGAACGGGAGTGAGGAGGCACTGGTGTACCCAAGGCTCTATCCCTGTCTTGGCTGGGTCCTCCATCAGCTCAGGAACAGACATCCCTGAAGAAGGCCCTGTCTGCTGAAGGCTTGGTCTTCACAGGCCCAGCAGAGGGAAGGAGAAGCAGCTTAAATGCAGGGCCTCCCTTCCTGCCACCAGAACCTAAGGGACTTCTCTTGCCCACGTGACAGTGGGAGGGGCTCAATCCTGGCCACAAGGGCAGGTGAAGGTGAGTAAAGGGTGGGGTTGTGGCTGGTTCTCACTTCTAAGCAGCACAGCTTTTTATATATGTAGAAGGAAGTATTGAAGAGATGTTGTTGTTGTTGAGATAGAACCCACCCAAAGCTGACTCTTCAGTGGGTTTTCAAGAGGTAGTTAATCACATGGGAGGAGATTACCCATCCGTCTCCTGTGAAGCAGCAGGTGGAGTCAAACCCTGTGCCTTCAGGATTGCACTGCCGCTTCTTACAACTAGGCCACTAGTTCTACATCTATAGATAGATGATAGATGAGATGAGAGAGAGAGAATGTATGGAGATGAGAGAGAGAGAGAGAGAGAATGTATGGAGATGAGAGAGAGAAGGGTGCTTCCATGGAAGGGAGACAGGCAGCCTCATTGTTCCCCTGCAGCCCCTGGAGCCCCAGACTCTACAGAATACAGCTCAAACACTGAAGGATGCTCACATCTGCCTAGACCATGGGGAAGCCAGGCCCAGGAGGCACAAGCAGGAGTGGTTTGCTCAAGGTCAAGTGAGAATGGATTGGCCTTGGAGTCACCTGACCTGACCTCTGGGATTCCCCTGAGAAAGGCAGCAGTACTGAACTCTGGATGAAACGTTTAGGAACCACCAGGCTCTGACAAATGAGACCTATTTCACCTCCTTCATCCTGCACACACAGGCCTGGCGGGGTTCCCACTCAGCTAGTGCAAGGCACCCCGACACCTGGCTGTGTCCAGGTCTTTGACTCTACTGCTCCCTGGTGGTCACATCTTTGATCTCCAACTCCAGGTTCCTGGTTGTGGATGGCTGGTCTAGAATGCAGCCTGTGGGGCATTAAAGGAATGGAGTGGGGATGTGGACCATGAAAGGGAAGTACCAGTCACAGAAAGTAGAGCAGTGGACACTTCTTCCTGTATCTCAATTCAACCCTTCCCCGACCTGCAAGATCTCCTGGGGCAGAAAGTGCAGGAAGCCAGCCCAGAGAACACTGTCCTTCAGATTCAGAGATTATGGTGAATTATAAATGGTACTAAACTCTTAGAATAACTCCCACCCAGAGGTGGGGTCTGTTTTCTTTACCCTTGAATCTGAGCTCCCCCTAGATGCTTTTGACGGCAGAATGCAGCAGCAGGGGTGCAGTGGTAACTTCAGGGTAAATCTTACATTCTGGCAGCTTCAGCTTTTGCATCTTAGAAAGTTCCTCTTGGAGTCCAGTCATCATGATACCCAAGAAAAAGGCCACATGACTAAGCTGTGCCTCCCAGCAGACGGCCTCAACCAGACCTCAACCAAAATGACACCAACTGCGGCCAAATGAATGACGCATCTTGGACATTCTAGTCCTCATCTAGGTTCCACACAATTGCTGTTCTCATTAGTCCCACACGGAGCAGAGGAAGCACCTGCCTGCACCAGCCAACCCAGAGGATCATAAGAGGTTGTAACAGATGGTGCCTGCTTTAAACTATGAGGTTCTGAGGAGGTTTCTTTATGCAGGAAAGAAGAACCAAAGAAACTCTATTTCTTGGCATCTGTGTATCCTTGGTTTTGTCACTTAGCCTCTCTGTGTCTCAGTTTTCACATGAGATCACACTATCGAGAGCAGCTGTGGGGACCAAGATGATGTGAGGAAATCCCCGAGCACTCAGTGCCTGGGCCACCAGGAATGAACCTGCACTGGGCGCTCACCCGGGCTTTTCCCTTTCATGTCTTATTAAACACATAGCAACTCTTGGAGGCAGATACTTAATTTTACAGCTGAGAAAGCAAGTTCTCCATCTAAGTCCTCCCAACGCAAATAGTGAAATCAAGGTATAGACAAGTCACCTGACCAAAGGTCACCTACCTCATTTAAAAAAAAAACAAACAACAACAACCAAGATTCAAATCCATTTGTTGTGTTGTCATGTTCCGCTGAATCACTCACAACTCATAGTGACTCTATGAACAACAGATCTGAATCTGGTCCTACCTTGCTCCGTCCTCACAAAGTCCATTGCTATAGATGCTGCATTAAGCCATCTTATTAAAAGTCTTCCTCTCTTTCTCTGACCCTCCACCTTTCCCAGCATAGAGAGAGAGGTCTCTCTCTCCAGGAATGGATCCCACCTGACAAGGTGTCTAAAGTATGTGAGGTGACGTTTCACCATCTTTACCTCCAAGGAACAGTCTGTTTGCACTTTTTTCCAATTTAGACTCATCTGATCGTCTGGAAATCCCTGAGATACTCAATACTGTTTGCCAACACCACCATTCAGAGACTTCTGTCGTCCTTCTTCATTGGCCAGCTATTATCATCACCATCAACACATCATGATGATCACCGCCATCATCTCATCATCACCACCTCTATCCTTACTAATTCCACCAGCTCCATCATCATCATCACCGTGTCTACTCTCACACTATCACCATCGCCACCACACTCATTCTCTCCACCAGGATCATCACCACTGCTATCTTCCTCGCCACCATCATCACCATCACCTATCATCGCTCTCACCGTCACCACCATCGTATTACCCTCACCAGGATCACATCTCTGTCACCAACACTACACTGAGCAACCATAAGCCAGCATTTCTTGACCCTGTGGACTGACTGGTCCTCAGAGTGGGGATAAGGTGCACAATGCTATCCTATTCTATGCATTTACACTCTTTTTTATTTCCATTCATTCATTGTTGCACTTTTCTCCCTGCAAACCCCTCCCCCCCCCAAGTTTGCTCTTCGCTTTGAAAAGTAAAAGAAAATTTTTTTCATTGTTTTACAATCCCTCCCCCTAAGTCCACTCCACCATGCAGCTTTTGCTCTGGACTCCTGTCATGACAAAAATACCTAATCACATATCACTTTTAAACAGTTTTCTCCCTCATCTGTTTCAATGCAGTATACATCATTTATCCCATCTTTCTCAGTCTCCCCCAAACCCCGATGTCAGTCCTGTTTTACAACAGTGGCAATATGCAGTATTTGTCCTTTAGTGACTGAGATATTTCACTCAGCATAATGTCCTCCAGGGTCACTCATTTTTAATAATATGCATGAGTTCCTTGGGTTTTCAATGTAATGTAGTATTCCATTGTGTGAATATACCACAGTTTCTCTGTCCATTAATTTGTTGATGGACATTTAGGTTGTTTCCAACTCTGTGCTATTGTGAACAAAGCCACGATAAACATGGTTGTACTTATATCTGCTTGGGTATCAGTTATGGTCACTTTGGGTTATATTCCCAGTAGTGGAATTGCTGGGTCAAATGGTATCTCTATTTGCAACTTTTTGAGAAAGCGCCATACCGCCTTCCACAGTGGTTGCACCATACATATCACTTTAAAACAGCTTTCTCCCTCATCTGTTTCAATGCAGTATACATAATTTATTCCATTTTTTCTCAGTCTACCTCCAACCCCGATGTCACTCTCATTTTACAACAGTAGCACTATGCAGTATTTGTCCTTTTGTGACTGAGATATTTCACTCACCAGAGGTATGAATCTTCACCCAACCCTGACTTCACTCCTGGCTAAAACTCCCTGAATTTACAGGCCACAGAAGCCCTAGCATCCTGGGCTTCCTCCCCCTCACCTGAGCTAATGAGACTCTGTGAACCTCAGGAATGTGTCCCAGGTCTCTTACCATCACCAACCTCCCTGACATCATCTGGACAAAGATGAAGCCCCATATGACCAACCTACAGTTTCTGAGTATTGATCTTTCATGAGACAAATATTTCCTGATCTCCCACTAGGGTTCACTTGGTCCCACACTTATTCAAACTAAAAGATGAGAGCAACTTTGACAGACTTAGACCACAGCCAGAACCCTTCGATTCCTAGATGAGTGGCCCTGGGTATATCAGTAAAACCCTCTGTGCCTCAAATAATGATGAGATTACCAGGTGTGCACAGAACAGGCCCTTGCAGGCACCACCTGCACCTCTGATCAAGCCCCCACACAGCGGTTCCGACACTCAAGACCAGCTCTGGGTTTGACTTGAATAGGCCTGATCTCAGGATTTCATGTCCCCCACTGTCCTATCTTTGGGGTGGGGAGGGTGATGGCAGCTGGTAGGCCTGGTAGACTTCCAGTTATGGAAGGACGCCCCAAGTTCTCTACACTTTGCTTTCTTTTCCACTTTCAGCTCTAAGATGTTCCCAGACTGGAGAAGAGACAGCTGCCGGTCAGAAACAGTTGAAAGGTGGGCCTTCCTGGGGATCTGCCGGGTCTTCGTTTGTTACTGACGTCTTTGCCTGATGGCCATCTTTATGGTCTTTAAAATTCTTAGGATTGATTACCACAGACACAACTTCCAGAATCTAGGCTCTGGGATTTCAATCCAAATCATTTTCCAACACGATGATACCTCCTATCACTTCCTGACAGCCTCCTGCATCTCAGGCCCTTCCTACGTGTGCAAAGGAAAACAAAAATCCCTGTCCTTGCAGAGCTGATGTTCCAGCAGAGAAGAGAGAAGAATGGTCATCATGATGACCAAAGAGTACCGGTAAGAGCGGAGCTGCTGCTGTCGAGTAGCTCTGACTCGGCAATTCACCACATTTCAAGGATTGCAGATTTTCGTGGGAGGAGACTGCCCAACTTCTTCCCCGGGAAGATTCAAACAGCAGACTTTTTAATTAATAGCCCACCACATTGCAGGCTATCCCACCGAGGCTCCTCATTTAAGTGTTGTGGGAAGAGAAAGGTAGGCCTAGAGATTCCTACGAGAACTGTAACAGTCAAGGAGTTGGATTGGACTTCCTAGAGTTGAGATTTGAGCAAAGCAGAGGTAGAAGAATGAGCCACGCTGATAGAGGAAGAAAGTATGTTTGTGGGGTTACATGCCTTCAAGTCAGAACCAACCCACAGCTGACCCGCCAGTGGGTTTTCAGAGGCTGTAAATCACACAGGAGGAGACAGCCCATCTTTCTCCCTCGGAGCAACTGGTGGATTCAAACCGCCTGCTTTTGGGTTGGCAGAGCAACTCCTTACCCACAAGGCCACTGGAGCTCAGCAGAGTCTGTGCAAAGGCCCTGAGGAAGGAGTTGTCCTGGTACAGAACAGGAAGGAAAGAGTGTTGAGAGCAGGAGGTAGACAGGACCTCATACGGAAAAGGCCATCAGCTTGTCTCTAGGACGTATCCTGGGGTGTTGAGCAAGAGCCCCAGGTCTGACTCACAAGTTCAAAGGCTCCCTCTGGTGGTTGATCAAAAAACAGACGTGTAGCCTTGTTGCTAAGAAGAAGCTATTCCTTGGAAAGAGACATCATGCTGGGAAGGGTGGTGGGTCAGCACAATAGAGGAAAATCCTCAACAAGATGGAACGCCACAGTGACTGTAGCAATGGGCTCCTGTGTGTCAGAGATGACGAGGATGGCCAGGACAGGACAGGGTTCAGTCGTACTCGATGGCACCTAACGGCAACAACAGCCCCTCAGGATGGAAGGAGGGAGAACAGGGAGGAAGATATTCTGACAACCAGGAGCAAGAGAGCAAGACGGTGGCTCGAGCCAGGCCAGTGGCAGTGGCGGGGACACGTGGTCAATCCTGGGGCTATTTCGAAGGTTGAGCACTGCTCAGAAATCCGACAGACTGGGCATCGCACAGCGACTCGGAGATGAGAGCTGATTCCACTGAAGCTGAACACTGAAGTCCCTCCGTCCCCAGGCAGCTCAGGGAGATGGCAGCCGAGCATGTCCACGTCCAGAAAGCAGCACACTTAACGTCCAGAAGTCACCGGAAATGGGCTCCGGCCTCAGGCAGGGGGCGGTGAAGGGGGCCGCCACCTGCCTGCCCAGCACCCCATAAAGCCAGCTGGACCATGAATTGATGGTCCATTACCAACCTGGAGCTCAGAGTAGCCACATCCTTGACAGTTTATAAACTCATAAAAACTGTGTGGGCACGGCCCCACACCCCTGCCTCTTTGAGCTGAGAATGAATGAGCTTTCTGAGAGGAGCTAGGGCAGCCTTAAGCCAGGCATGGCCTGACTCCTGCCCTCTTTCCACCTGTTCTCTAGCCCCTGCCCAGAGGGGTCAGCTGGTGGCCCAGGCTCCACTGGGCTGTGCTCCCTTATCGCTCTGTGTCCCCCTCCTCGCCCTCTGAGAGAGCTTCCTGGTTGAGGTTCCATCGGGGATGGAAGAAGGATGATTATGTCTAGAGCATACTTACTACCTGCCAAGTGCAATCTGGGGGCTTGATCTATATCCATCACAGCCTCCCCATGAGGTCATCGTCACAGATCCCATCTTACAGATGGGCAAGGTGAGGCTCAATGCATTGAAAGGGCTTGCCCAAGGTCAGCTGGGTGTAAGATCTGAACGCAGGGGGTCTGGCTTGCTGGTTATGAGCCTTTAGCCCCTTCATCCTGCAGCCTTGTGCTGCCCTCAGCTCCCGGGGCCCGATGCCTGGCTTGCATGGCTGGATGGATATGTGGCATCATGTAAGTGCCTATGCGTGTGGCATGAGTGATAATGCCCATCATCAGATGGTATCCTACTCGGCCTATGGACACACATGGCCATTGGGACTGACTTCAGGCTGCATTGCATTATGCTTCCCCCTGGCATCTCCTCCCCCCCACATCACACCCTGTTCATTCACTACATCTTCACATTGTGCCCAGGCGCTTCAGGGCACTGTCTCCACACCAGGCTCAGTGCCAAGCTGAATGAACTTACTCAACCCTGCATCATGATTAGAGTATGAGATTTTTATTATGCAAATGTTCTCATAGTTCTTGACTTATAGATGAGGAAACTGAGGCACAGAAGGTCAGATAACTCGTCTAAGGTCACACAGCTGGGAAGCAGCAATGCCAGTCTTTAAAGTCACACAGTTCCAACCTGGGTCAGCACATTTGCTGACGTTCTTTCACATGGACTATGCTGTTCCCTTCGGGGCCCCCACATTCACTCCACATGGGGGTAACTACGTGCAGGCTTGGCTCAGCGCTGTGGAGTGGAGGGGAGTGGGGGCGGGGGGAGTAGTGGTACTGACAGGGTGATGTTGGCAGCACCAGTAGAAGAGAGGACAAGAGCTAACTGGATCAGGTTCCTAATAGTCCTCAGCATCTGCTAAGGCCTCTTCCCCCACTCTTAGGCGACCCTACCACTACAGTGGCACCCCATACCTCAAAATGCCCAGAGGGCTGTCCTGGGGCTCAAAGACAACAAAAACCCAAAAACCTAAGCGACCCACACTTCGCCAGGTGGGGCATGAGCGCCACCTCGTGTCCCTCTGCAGCATTGTAGCCTTCTGCAAACAGAAGAGACAGGCAGAGGACTTCTGAACATCAAACCTCAAACTGCCCTGCTGCCACTTCGGTCTGCTTTAGCCACTTACCATCTGGACTATCATCCATTATCTACTCAATATATGTGATTTTGAACTTCGTCTCACACACTTTGGGCATGTGGCCAGGTGGAACCGATCCTTAGAGAAGGACAGATGCTCTGGAGGCTGGAGGGACAGAGCAGGAGAGGGAGACTCCAGATGACATGGATTGACACAATAACTGGGGCAATGGGGGTAGGTGTGTCAGAGACAGTGAGACTGGATCAGGACAGGGCAGGGTTCAGAGCTGTTGTATACAGGGTCACTATGAGTCACAGATGACTCAATGAAACATAACAATGTATGTGATAGTGGGTAATTATATGTTTAGGTTGTTAATGATTTCATTTTGCTTAGATCCATAATCAACCCCTTCAGCACCAGCAATAAAGAAATCAAAAGATCATTTGCTTTGGGAAAATCTGCTTTTGATGACCTCTCCAGTGTGTTCAAGAGCAATGATGTCAGTCTAGAGACTAAGGTGCATGTGATCCAGGCCGTGACTTTCTCATTGCTTGCTATGCATCTGAGAGTGTGACAATGACTAGGGATGACAGAAGAAGAATCAATACCTTTGAGTTGTGCTAGGGAAGAGTCTTGAGCATACCATGGATTGCCAAGTGAACAAACAGGTCTGTCCTAGAGAGAGTGAAACCAGGTTACTCCTTGCATGCAAAGATTTTGAAGCTCTGTCTAACATACTTTGGGCATGTTTCCAGGAAGGACCAGTCCTTGGGGAAGGATGTTATTCTTAGAAGGTTAAAGGGTCAGTGTAGAGTGGAAGACCCTGGATGAGATGGGCTGACACTGTGACTGTGGCAGTGGGGTCAGGATAGGATAGGGTTCAGAGCCATTGTTCATAAGGTTGCTTTTGAGTTAACTCGAGGGCACATCACAACAACAGCAATATTTGCTTCTTCAGATCATCCAATTGTTTCACTTAGTCATCTTTTGAGCAGTATTTTCCATTAATTCCAGGTCTGATGTTGTTGTTAAGTGCCATCGAATCATAGACAATTCATAGCAACCCTATGAATGGAAGACCTGAATACTTGTAGAACTTTCATTGTTTCTCCAAGTTCATAAGGCTCATAAGAGGCAAGCTATTTTGGAAGTGGATGCCACTCCTGTTTCCAAGCGTGTGTTAATTGGGGAGCTCCACCAAACACTGTCCACCATGGGTAACCATTATCACATTTGACACATCAGTGTCACAGCGTTTAGCATCAGAGCAACCATGAGTCACCTCTGTACAGCAAATGGACAGACCAGTGTATACCACTTAGAAGAATGTTTGATCAAAAACAGTTAAAACCAGGCCTGAGTAATGCAGTTTAAAACCACCCACCTTGATAGTTTGGTAGCCTAACTATTATTACTTTTTCCTAATATACTTTGAAATAAACATTAACGACACAATTTCTTCACTAGGAAGCTCTGGTGGCCTAGTAGTGAGGAGTTACACTGCAACCCAAAGACAGTTGGTTCAAATCCACTACCTGCTCCTTGGGAGAAAGATGAGCAATTATCTCCCATCAGACATACGGCCTCTGAGAACCTGCTGGAAGGTCCACTATGAGTCAGCTCCCTGGTTCAGCTACTCAGTCATCAGGAGCTGTGAGCCTGCTCTGTACCAGAGCTCTGCATTGTGGTGATGAGATAGTAGACAATACCCCTCAAGCTTCCAGCAGTAGTGGAAGGCATCAACCAAAAGAAAGAAGGATATAAGTGTAAATAATGTTTCAAAAGTGTTGTTAAAACTGACTTTTGCTATGGGGAAAATGCTTTGGTAATATAAACAATTTGCACAACCATGCCTACTCACCTTGATGTTGAGATGCAGTCCATCTCAGAAGCTGCTTTCTTTGATCTTCTGCAACAAACACTTGAAGTTCTCACTTTCAGCAAACAAGGTTGTATCATCTTCATAATGTAGGTTACTGATGAGTCTCTGTCTGATCCTAAAACCATATTCTCACCAGTGGACTGATAGGCAACATCATGACAGATGGAGAAAAGACTGAAACAGTCAATGACTTCATCTTACTTGGAGCCACAAATAATATCCTTGGTACTAGCAGTCAGGAGATCAGGAGATGTATTGCAATGGGAAAGACTGTAATCAGAGATCTCTCCCAAATTATTGAGGAGCAATGGTGTCCATTTGAGGAGTAAGGTGCACCCGATTCAGGCCATAGCCTTTTCAAGCACTTGCTATGATGCTGAGAGCTGGACAATGAAAGAAGGATAGAAGAGGAGTTGATGCTTTTGAGCTGTGGTGTTGGAGAAGAGTACTAACTATCTCATGGACTACCAAAAGAATGAATATGTCTTACAGAAAGTGCAGCCAGAGTGCTCCTTGGAGGCAAGAATGACAAAGCTTTGTCTCACATACTTTGGTCATGTTGCTAGGAGAGGCTGTTCCTTGGAAAGGGACATCATGCTTGGAAAAGTGGAGGGTCAGTGAAAGAGAGGAAGACCCTTAACCAGCCTTACTGGCACAATGACAATGGGCTCAATAAGTCAGAGACTGTGAAGATGGATAGGCCAGGGTTTAGATTTGTTGTTCATAGGGCCACTATGGGTTGTACTGGACTCCATGGCACCTAACAATAACAACACTTACCTACCTAAAGATTGGCGGTTCAAACTCTCCCAACAGCGTCACAAAATAAAGGCTTATGTAAGGGTTGTGGACAAGAAAACCCAGTGAAGCATTTCTACTCCACACGTGGAGCTGTCATGAGTCTGAAGTGAACGGAAGACAAGAATATGGGTTGGGTTGGGCTTTTTTCAGTTGTTGTTGTCATTGTCAGATGCCATTAACCTGACTATGACTCCTAGCAACCGTATGAACAGCAGAGCTTGTCCTTTTCTGTGCCATCTATTCCTTCCTTTGTACCTTGGCTCCCTGCCCATGACCAGGGTAAAGGAGTGAGGGGCTCTTCCTTATACCTTCCTTCTTCTGCCTGCCTGGTCCCCAGCTCCCTTCAAGGGACTTCTTGCCTGCTTCCTTTATATTCTCATAGCTCAGCACTGTTACTGTCAGGATACTCATTTCCAGGAAAAGAAAACCAAATTGAGAGATGTCAAGCTACTTTCCCAAAGTCATGAAGCCTGCTGGAGTCTGAACATGCACACAGGCCCAATGCTCTCCCACCAAGGTGCTTCCAACAGTGTCCCAGTCCTTCCTCCTAAGGAGACTGGAGAACAATGCTTGACTAGACACCAACTTGCTGAGCTACTCTGAGCAACTCACTGTCCCTATCTGAGTTTCATCATCTGTAGAGTAAGGTTAAAACGAAAAGAAACAAAGCCTATTGCCTTCTCCAAATTAACAAAGAGCAAAAATATCCATTTAAACACTAAAGTGTGCCCAATCCAAGCCACATAATATTTTCAATTTCTTCCTATGCATTTGAACTTTGGACACCGAATAAGGATGATCAAAGAAGAATCAATGCATTTGAATTGCTGTGTTGGAGAAGAGTTTTGATTATTCCACAATCTGCCAAAAGAACAAACATCTCTGTCTTCAAGGAAGTGTAACCAGTGTGCTCCTTCGAGGCCTGGAAGGGAAACTCCATCTCCTATACTTTGAGCATGTTGTCAGAACAGACCAGTCCTTAAAAAAAGACATGATGCTGAGAAAGTCAGAGGGAAAGACCTTCACTGAGACGTGTTGACACAGTGACTATACGAGCGGGGCCCTGCATGGCGGAGGTCAGGAGGGTGGCGCAGGATAGAACAAGTTTCCCTTCTGTTGTCCTCACAGTCACTACGCAACTGTCAAAATGTGGTAGAAAACAAACACTTAAAACACCTCGAAAGTAGGAAACTATTGTTTTCCTGTTGTTGTTGTTGCATACCACCGAATTGGAACTGACTTATAGCTGACCCTCCAGCAGGTTTTTAGAGGCAATAAGTCGCGGGGGAGGCAATTGTCCATCTTTCACCTGAAGAGCAGCTGGTAGATTTGAACCACCTACCTTACCACTAAGCCACCAGAGCTCCCTTAAATACCCTGTAGTGGTTTGAATTAACACTTTGTGTTGCCTTGAGCAATAAGGACTGTCTTTTGTAACTAATAGATGATGTAATAAAAGACTCATCTCTCAATTAAGGAAGACGACCCTTTCATAATACCCTAAGCTAAAGTAAGATTAATGTTCTTTTCTACAATATTTTAAAAGGAAAGAAGTTGTGCTCTTGGCAAGCTTCCTTATCAAAATGAAGCCTTCTGTGTTATTTGCCTGTAATCTGTAGCTGAGAATTATTCATTTTTAGCAGGCAGAGACCCTACACTGTCTCAGGACCTTGAGAAACCTGAATCCGCCTGGGATAAAGTCCCTAGGCCCAAATGCCCAGACAAAAGCAAGTACTTATAAAAATGCCTTGTACTCCACTGTCCTGCCCCTTCCCTATAAAAGCTCCTCCCTCACCCCAAAGTCTCTGAGACAAGAAAGCATATTTGGGGAATTCATGCTCCGTAGCCTATAAGCAAGCTTATAAACAAAACTACTGTCTTTTTTACCCTAATCCCTGTCTCCAAAATCAGGTTTTTTTGGTGGCAAGAAACAGAATCATTTCTCTTTAGTAACAGCCATGAAGTCATATTTGACTCAATGGTGCCTAATACCAAATATTGTCTCCTAGCAAAATCCCTACTTTTGTGATGGCCTCACACGTTACAGAGAAGAACTGGTCCATAGGATTTTCCCAGTTGTAATCTTAACAAAAGAAGGTCTTTCTTCGGCAGAATCACTGGATGAGTTCAAACTTCCAATCTTAAGGTTTGTAATTGGTCTAGAACGATACAACACCTAGAGACTTGTAAAATATAAAGGATGAGCAATAGTAGTAATTAATATGTATAGATTCCTATTTTGCAGATGATGAAACAAGCTTAGAGAGACTTAGCAACTTACGCAAAGTTACACAGCTGGTAAGTAACAGAGAAGCATGGAACCATCTCCAGATTCATCCCAGTAACAAGAATTCATTCTAAGGATTTTCTCAAGGAACTTCAGGTGGGCCTTGTCATGAACTGAATTGTGTGTCTCACAAAACAGCATGTATGAAGCCCAAAACCATAAAGTTCTTAAGAGACAAACTGGGATCAAGCTTAGAAGGCCTAGTCTATGGTATAAAGAGACTGCCAAAAATGCACAATCTGCCAAAATGCATAACTAGACTGCCAAAAATGCACAACCAGAAATGTACAATCTTAAGAGGATAAAATTGATGAATGAGACTTTATAAAGATTAAATCCCTGTGCGCATCAAAAACTTTTTCCAGACGAGTGTATAACAATTTTGTAAATAAACTAGTATTAAAAAAAAAAAAACACCTTTTTTCAACAGGCTGAAAATAAAACCTACTGACTTGGAACAAATATTTGGCAATACCATCTCAGACAAGGGTCTCATAA
>NW_006399778.1:14856427-14863612 GCF_000299155.1 Elephantulus edwardii | reverse complement strand
ATGTTCAGTGCTCTTCTCCAACATCACAGCTCAAAGGAGTCAATTCCTTTTCTGTCATCCTTATTCATTGTCCAGCTCTCAGATGCATAGCATATAGATAATAGGATAGGAAAATAAACTGTGGGATAGGAGTACCCTCAGCACCATTGAAGCAGGATCCCCAGGAGTGAAGCATACCCTTTTGAATGTGAATCTCTGCTCAGAGAAGTTCCTTCACAGTGAGAATGTCAAGACACATGGTCATCTCCAAGGAAATGGGCTTCCAGCCAGAGTCAATACCTTGAATTTGGACTTCTAGCCTCATAAACTGTAAGACTTTAGTGTCTTACAAGGAATTGTCCTGCCAGTCCAAAGGTATGTGGGTCAAGTTCACCCATTGGCCAGTGGGAGAAAGAAGGGCAGTCTCCTCCTGTGTGATTTACTGCTTCTGAAAACCCACTGGAGGGTCAGCTATGGGCCAGTTCCAACTCAACAGGCACATAACAACAACAAACTACAAGAGCGTACATTTCTGTTAGATTAGGCCATTCACATGTGGGATCTTTGTTGTAGCAGCATGCTGTAACTAGGACATCCCTGAAATGCCAGTCCGCATCTGACAGCTCATTGCAGTTCCCTCGCTGCTGCTTATGGGCATGAGCTCTCTATATATAACTTGGGAGAAACTAGGCAGCATTATGTTGAGTCAAATAGCTCAGTCACATAGGACAGATATTACATATGGCCACCATTGTGAAATAGTCAACAAGATGTGTAGGTGTTCAAAAGGGGAAGGGGAAGGAGAGGAGGGACATAAAAGGGGAAAGTGAGGGGGAAGTACTGGAATAGAAGAAGAAAGTGGACAAAGGAGGGGGTGAAGAAATGGGAAATATTCAATCAAGACCTGAAAACCTGCCGGAGGGTTTTCAGAGGCAGTAAATTGCACAGAAAGAGATTGCCCACTCTTCTCTGGTGGAGCAGCTGATGGATCCAAACCAATGCTTTAGGGATTGTAGTGCTGCTTCTTACCACTAGGCCACAAGTTGTTGTTATGTGGTGTTGAGTCGCCTGTGACCCATAGCGACCCTGTGTACCACAGCTATAAATGAAGCCTGCTCTGTCCTGAGCCACTCTCACTAATTCCCACATACCAACTCCCATTTTCCAAGTTACTATACCAATTCATCTCATCTGGGATCTTTCTCTCCTACACTGTCCCTCTACCCTTCTGAGCATGATGTGCTTCTCCAAGGACTGGTCTCTCCTGGCCACATGCCCAAAGTATGTGAGACAAAGCTCCAAAATCCTAGCCTCCAAGGAGGAGTTGGTTTCACCCTCTCCAAGACAGACCTATTTGTTTTCTTGATGGTTCATGGTATGTTCAAGACTCTTCTCCAGCACAACAATTCGAAGTCACCAATTCTTCTTCAGTCATCCTTAGTTATTGTTCAGCTCTCTGATGCATACCAAGTAATTGCAAAGACCATGGCCTGAATTAGGCATACATTAGCCATCAGAGCTCCCTGATAATAGGCATAGAGCAATGGTAAATAATGATATAAAATACAATGACTATGAATTAATATATAAAATACAAAGTATATGTAAAAAATACCAGGTACATGAATGATTCTGTGCAAATCAATTATAAATTTTTTAAAATAAAAATAAGGGGAGCTCTGGTGGCCTAGTGGCAAGAAGCTACACTGCAATCCCAGAGGAACACGGTTCGAATCCACCAGATGCTCTGCCGGAGAAGGAGGCGCAATATCCTCCTGTACCAGTCAGATCTGATTTGACGGTACACGCACACAAAATAATAATAATAAAAAAAATAATAAAAAAAAATAAAAATAGTGCTGCATACCTTACACATTCAGCCCATTGCAAAGCCTCAGCTCATCTCGACAGTCCATACACAGGTTTGCTCCTGGCACCAGAAAACATCTCACCACTGGCTCCATGACCTTCTGGTGAGCTGCCTTCTCTCCTTGCCCCTTCAGGAGCCTGGGCTAAGCTGCTCTGGTCAAGAGCTGGCCTGCACTAGGCAGAAAAGGGAGGGGTAAGAATGTTATTTTGGTCCCTCCAGGCTGCTCCATGGAGGCAAGGATTCTGGGGCTTCGTCTGACATACTTTGGACATGTTGTAAGGAGAGACAGGTCTTTAGAGAGGGGCATCATGCTGGGTAGCGTGGAGGGACAGCGCAGGAGGGGAAGACCCTCTATGAGGTGGATTGATTCAGTGACTGGGGTACTCGGGATGGGTTTGTCAGAGGCAATGAGATTGGCACAGGATAGAGCATGGTTTAGGGCTGTTGTACATCGGGTCGCTATGAGTCACAAATGACTCAACGGCATATAACAACAACAACAACTAGGATCAGGAGACATATTGCACTGGAAATTCTATAGTCAGAAACCTCTCCAAATTACTGACTAATAATATGTCGGTTTGAGGACTAAAGTGTGCCTAAATCAGGCCAGGGTCTTTTCAAACACTTGTTATGCATCTGAGAGCTTGAAAATGAATAAAGATGACAGAAGAAGAATTGATGGCTTTGAACTGTGGTATTGGATAAGAGTGTTGAGTAACTCACGGACCATCAAAGAACAAACAGATCTGTCTTAGAGAAAGTGTACCAAGAGTGCTCCTTGGAGGCAAGATTGGCTGAGCTTCATCTCACAAAGTTTGGGCATGTTGCTAGGAGAGGCTATTCCTTAGTGAAGGCCATCATGCTTGGAAAGGTAGAGGGACAGCGAAGGAGAGGAGGACCTTCAACTAGATGGATTGACAGAGGACTGCAGCAATGGGCTTGAGTGTTTCAGATATTTCAAATATTGTAAGGATGGAAAGATTTCAGATCTGTAGTTCTTCGGTCACTATGAGTCGTACTCAACTTGATGGCACCTAACAACAACAGGGTCTTCTCCTAGGGCCCCCCAAAAATTGATGCAGTACTCTTTTAACAAATGAACAGAATATGCAAACACTTTGACCAGTGCTGGGAACTGGCCAAAGTCTTCTAAGAAGTGCAGTAATGTGGTCTCCTCCCTTTGAAAGCTCCCAGACTCATGAAAATACACAGCCTTTGGGGAACCTCAGTGTCAGAAAGAGGTGGGGCAACAAAATGAGATGAAAGCAGCATTAAAACAAAGTCTCTGTCTCACCACATACTCTTCAACATGTATTACTTGTTGTCCTGTTAAAAGTTGTCAATACTACTAGAGTGAGATGGTATCTCATTGTGATTTTGATTTGCATCTCTTTTATTGCCAGAGATTTGGAGCATTTCTTAATGTGTCTGTGGGCCAAATAAATTATCTTCTTCTGTGAAAAGTCTTTCCATGTCTTTTGCTCCTTTTGTATTTGGGTCATCAGTCTTTTTCTTTTGGATGCCCTGTAGGATTCTGTAAACTTAATATGATACTCTTGTCTGAAATAGTATTGCTATTTCAGGAAATGGTTTTTTCCCAGTCAGTAGGCTTTCCTTTGACTCTGCTGAAACAAGTTTTTGATGCACAGATGCACACAGGGATTTAATCTTTATAATGCCCCATTCATCAAGTTTATCCTCTCCAGATTGTGCATTTCTAGCTGTATTTGGCAGTCTCTTTATATCCATAGACTAGGCCATCCAAGCTTGATCCCAGTTTGTCTCTAATGAACCCTATGATTTGAAGCTTTACTCCCAGGTCTTTGATCCACCATGAGCTGATTTGTGTGTATAGTGTGAGGTGTGGGTCCTGTTTCAGCTTTCTGCATGTAGCAGTCTGATTTTGACAGCACCATTTGTTGAAGAGGTTGTCATTTGTTCTTATACATTGTTGGTGAGATTGTAAAATGGCACAACCACTCTGGGCGGCAGTTTGATGTTTCTCAAAAAGCTAAACATGGTAAATAAACTAGTACAAAATAAAAAAAAAAGCTGAGCATAAAAATTCCATGTGACGCAGCTATTCGACTGCTTAGAATATACCCCAAGAAAATTAGAACTGAGGCACAAATGGAGACTTGTCCATCAATGTTCATAGAAGCGTTATTCACCATCACAAGAACATGGAAATAGCCCAAATGTCCAAATACAATTGAATGGATTCAGAAATTATGGTACATTCATACAATGGAATACTATACAGCACATAGGAGCAATGATTTTGTAAATTACTACCCAACTTGGGAGGGACTAGAGAGCATTATGCTGAGTTAACTCAGTCTCATAAGGACAAATACTGTATAAGAATTTTATCATAGAATGTGTATGAGGATCTAAGGGGGAGGCATACATTAGGGAGGACAGGCAGGGGGGTAATCATAAGGTCACATAATTTGATAGGCTGAGGGAGGGGTGGGTAAAGAAAAGAGGAAAAATCCAGTGTGAAAACAATGTATACAACTTTGTAAGTAAAACAGTAACAATAGAATTTTTTAAAAAAAAAAATCAAAGTCTCAAATATATAAAGGCAAGTCAGTGCCCTGAAAATGGAATCTGGGCCGTGCATACCAAGAGTTTAATGAGTTAATCATGGCTGTCTCCCTGAAGGAGGCAAGCGTTCCACACCATTTTGAGCAGGAAAGATTATAGATTGACCCAAAGTATAGTAGTGCACATCTCAAGGAGGTATGGACTCCAGAAAACACAAATTAAATTTAAAACCTGGAATGAGTAAAGCTATAGAATTAGCATTTGAGGGGATCTCACACCGTCAAAGAATTGAGCTTTTTATTGAGCACTTTCAGTGTACAGGGCTCTGTTCTAAGAGATCCAACACATCTCATCTGCTGCTCACAGTAACTACCCTATAACTATCCCCACATAAAGAGGAGAAAGATGAACCACAGAGATGTTAAGTAGCTCACCCAAGATCACACAGCCAATGAGTGGTAGAGCTAAAAAGATTCTAAAAATACCTAACCTAATCTCCTGGGTTCCAAATGATAGCCAAGGTCCAGAGAAGGACAAGACATGCTCAGCACTGCATAAGGAGTGAGAAGTGAGGGCAGAATGGAAACCAAGGAAGTAGTATCTTGAAACTCGATAGCAGGTAGATCCACTAGAGGTCATGGAGACTCCTCTTCTCGAATCCTGACTGATCCACAAGGAAGAGGCAGTTTGGTGTGTTCTCAAAAAGCTGAACTTAGAGATTCCATTTGACCCAGCTATATCACTACTAGAAATATTCCCCAAAGAAAACAAAACTGAGATTCAAATGGAGATTTGTACACCGATGCTCATTGCAGCAATATTCACTAGAGTAAGAGCATGGAAGCAGCTGAAATGTCCATCAACAAACTGGACTGAGAAACTCTGGTATATTCACACAATGGAATATTATGCAGCACTCAGGAAAAACAATTTTGAAAGATTCTATGTAACATAGGAAAGGCAAAAGAGCATTATGCTGAGTGAACTAACTCAGGCACATAAGAACAAATACTATATAAGACCATATTATAAAATCATAAGGATTACCAGTAAGATGTGTATGGATGTACAGAAAGGGGAGAGGGGGCAGGGAATTACAGGGTCAAAGAGTTTGGTGGGGGAGAGAGGGAACAGAAAGAAAAATACACATGAATTAAACATAATAAAAATAAATTTTTAAAATACTCAAGTTGACAATGACAATAGAATTAAAAATAAAAGAGGTGAAAACAATGGTGGAGAGTAATTGTCAGCAGAAGAAGAAATGGAAGCTCTGTGTGACGCAGAAGCCTTCAATCCTGTAGCTACCATCTATCTGTCCAAAGCTTATAATTGCCAGCATTAGTTTTTTAATGAGCAAAATGTTATAAAAGATACTTTACTGAAGAAGATATGCAGGTGGTAAGCTCATGAAAAGGTGTTCAACATCACTAATCATTAGAGAGATGTCCATTAAAATCACAAGGAAATGCCACTGTACAACTATTCAAAGAGCTGAAATTGAAAGGACTGACTACAGCAAGTGTGGGAGAGCATATGGAGGTACTAAAACGTTCACACACTGCTGGTGGGAATGTAAAATGGGATAATCACTTCAGAAAATTGTTTGACAGTGTCTTAAAGAGTTAAACTGATTCCTGCATCATTCCATCATTACCTTTCTAGGGGTTTGCTCGAGGGAAATTAAACCATGTGCCTATGTAATGGCTTGTACCTGTACTTTCTTCACAGCTTTATACATAGTTAACTAAAACTAGAATCAGTGTCTAGAAACAGATGATTGGTTTGAAAAGTTGTGGTATATCCATTCGGTGGACTACTTGGCAACAAAAATGGAAGGGATTATTCATAAGCATGGATGAATCACAGGCCATGGTCTTTGCTATCACTTGTTATTCATCAAAGAGTTGGACAATGACTAAGGAGGATAGAAGGTGAATTGATGCCTTTGAGCTATGGTGCTGGAGAAGAGTATTAAGGGTACCATGAACTGCTAGGAAAACAAACAGATTCATCCTGGAAAGGGTTAACACAGGCGGCTCCTTGGAAGTAAAGATACTGAGGCTCCATCTAACATACTTTGGACATGTTGTAAGGAGAGACTGGTCCTTGGAGAGGAACATCATGCTTGGGAAGGTGGAGGGGCAGCGCAGGAGGGGGAGGCCCTCTATGAGGTGGATTGATTCAGTGACTGGAGCAATTGGGATGGGGGATCAGAGACAGTGCAATTGGCACAGAACAGAGCAGAGTTTACGGCTGTTGTACATAGGGTCGCTATGAGTTGCAATGACTTGACAGCACATAACAACAACAACAACTATATGAAAGAAGCTTACAAAATTTGTACATTTGTACATTTCAATGTTCACTGTAGCACTATCCACAATAGCCTAAAGGTAGAAACAACTCAAATACCCAACAGATAAAAGAATTTTTTTAGTGTGATATATGCATACAATGGCAGAGCATTTAGCAATAAAGTGAAGTTCTGACATATGTGACAATGTCAATGAATGTTGAAAATATTAGTCCTAGTGAAATTGTTGTTAAGTACAATTAAGTTGAAACTGACTCATAACTGACCCTCTAGGTTTAAAGCAGCTGTAAATCAAAAACGAGGAGAATATCCATCTTTCTCCCATGGAGTAACAGGTGGATTTGAACCAGGTACCTTTGGATTAACAGCACAATTTCTTAGCAGTAAGCCAGTACAAAAGGACAACATTTTCCTTATATTTATTTGTATAAAAGAATTCTTTTTAATGTGATAAAATATATGTAAT
>NW_006399778.1:14855147-14856327 GCF_000299155.1 Elephantulus edwardii | reverse complement strand
TTCCCATCGCAATATGTCTTTTAATTTCCTTGCTACTGGTGCCGAGAGTGTTGACTGTGGAGCCAAGCAAACTAAAGCTGTAAACAATCTCAATCTCTTCACCATCCATCCTGAGAAAATGAGAACTGAGGCACAAATAGAGACTTGTACACCCATGTTCATAGGAGCATTGTTCACCAACACAAGAACATAGAAACAGCCTAGATGTCCAACCACAATTGAATGGATTGAGAAATTATGGCACATTCACACAATGAAATATTACGCAGGATTCAGGAACTGTGTAATTTTGTAAATTATTGCCTAAATTGGGAGGGACTGGAGAACATTATGCTGAGTGTACTAACTCAGTCCTATAAGGACAAATATTGTATAAAATCACTATTGTAGAATGAGTATAAGGATCCAAGGAATAGGAGGAGCATGGAAGCAAAGGGGTGAGAATTTGTGGGAGGAGGATGCACAATTTGATGGGTGGAGGGGTGAGGGAAATGCGAAGGAACTGGTGTGAAAAGCAATGCATTAGAATTTTGTAAATAAACTAGTATAATAAAAAATTTTAAAACAAAACAAAATGAAAAAGGTATATGCAACCAAATTAGCAATAGCAATTTGAAGATTATATAAGATAATTTATGTTAAAAGAGAGGAAATGCTTTGGAATGGGTGAAAATGGTTGAATAATTTGAATAATGTAATTAACGTCACCAAATTTTACATACAGACTGTCAGACTGGGAGGATGTTCTGCTGTGTGTATCCTTAACAACAACAACAAAAGAAATTTTTTAAAAGCTTTACAAAAAGTATGTCTGCAAAATGAGATCATGTGGAGCTATGCAATGATCTGTAATCTCATAAATCAGTCTTTGTAAAATTATTAAAGGTGGAACACAACAAACACCTCTTAATCCCAATCACAGCCGTAATCCAACTTAAAGGGAGTTTCCCTGGAGTGTGGCCTATAATACCTTTTATCTTACTAGAAATAATTGTTGTTCTTACCAGGTGCCATCAAGTCGAGCATGACTCATAATGACCATATGAACAAAAGATCTGAACCCTGCTCTATCCTGCACCATCCTCACATTTTCTGACACACAAGAACTCATTGTAGCAGTCACCATGTCAATCCACCTGGTTGAGGGTCTTCCTCTCCTTCACTGACCCTCCACCCTTCC
>NW_006399778.1:14804340-14850957 GCF_000299155.1 Elephantulus edwardii | reverse complement strand
ATTGCTTCCACTGTGGAAAGCTGGGCCACTTCAGTAGACAGTGTCACAGACGAGAGCCACAGATAGGCAAGGGAGTAGAGAGGAAGCTCCCACTCACTGCTTTAAGTGTGGATCTGAAGGACACTTGGCCAAGGGTGGCCCACATCAGGTCCTCATGGCTGACAGGACTGACAGGCCCCAGCTCCCAGCTGGAAACAAAGGCGGATGCTTCAACGATTCAGATCCTCCCAGAAGAGCCATGGGTGAGCATTAGCGTTACTGGTAAGTATTACATTTTCTCCTCTGCACAAGAGCCTATTATTTGGTCCTAAAAGCCTTCTGAGGTTCCAACTCTTCTCGCTATTTCTTAGTTGTTGGAATTGATGAGGAAAACCTCATAAATAGTTCCTTACTTCACCTCTGCCTTGCATGTGGACTTCTGAGCTGTAAAACAACCCAGTGGTAGATGGAATTTAATCCAGGACTTAAAAACAATAAATGACACAGTTGAGCCTTTACATCTTGTGGTTCCTAACCTTTATACTATAATAGACAAAGTGCTAGTCAATAAGCCTTTTATTTTAAGAATTACCTTCCCTCTGTAACTTGATTTGTACCACTGTTAGAACCTCTACTTGGAATATTATTTGCTTTTAATTTTTTACTCATATACTTTAACTTGTTAAATTTGTGTCTTCTAGGCTGTAACAGTTCCATGATGCATCTTCAAGGATATGAACATGTATGGCTAAGCACAATTGACAACAGAGCATCTAAATTCCAAAATCAATCTCCACAATAGTCTCCGTGTTTCTTATTGCCAAAGGGGCCTTTTAGAGTAGTGAGAGAAGATCTTCACCCTGAAACCTACAGCATCCCTTTTCAGCAGGAAGTAGCTAAGAGAATATGCCATCCCCTTTTCCTTATGAATCAGGGTGAAATCTCTCTCAAGGAGGAGTGATAGGGAATGGCAAAGGACACACTAACAAAAGATTAATCAGAACTGGTTTTGACAAGCACTGTGGCAATGGGACAATTAAAACAGACTTTCAAGGAGGGAAAAAAAAAGAGAGGAACGAATGGGGAGGGTGGGTAGAGAAACAATGAATGAGTGGAAATCTGAGATTTCTGTAAATGCTCATTAAAATTAATAAAATTTTTAAAAAAAGAAAAACAATCACCACTGGAATGTATCCATCATTACCCAGTCTTTTTAGTTCCCTGCCAGATCCTTCCCATTTCCTTCAGCCCTTCCCTCAACCCACCAAACTGTGCAACCCTGTGGCTTCACCCCTACCTATCCTCACCTCCCCATTCCTTCACCTTTCCCCCTTAGGTCTCCACACAAATTTTACTAATTATCCTTCTATTTTTACAATAATGTCTTCACAGCATTTATCCTTATAAAATTGAGTTAGTTCATTCAGCATAATGCTTTCCAGTCTCTCCTAATAGTATTTTTAAAAATCATTGCTCCTCTCACCCATATTGCAGTATTTTACAAACACGTTGTTTTTCAGTGTTACATAATATTCTATTGTATGGCTATGCTACAGTGTTTCTACTCATTCGTTTGTTGACAGGCACTTGGATTGCTTCCATCTCTTTGTTATTGTGAATAAAGATGCAATAAATATCAGTGTTCATACATAAAAAAAAATCATTGCTCCTGCATGTTGTGTAGTATTCCATTGTGTGAAGGTACCACAATTTTTCAGACAATTCAGTTGTAGATGGGCATTTGGATTGTTTCCATGTTCTTTTGATGGTAAATAATACCACTATGAACACTGGTGCACAAAACTCCATCTGTGTCTCAGTCCAAATTTCCTCGGGGTATATTCCTAGTGTTCAGCCTCGGCGTCACTTAACAACAGCAATATTCCTAGTAGTGGAATGTTGTTGATTGCCTTTGAGTCGAACACTAGTCATAGAGACTCCATGAACAAAAGGCCTGAAGCCCCTCCACAACTATTGACACCTATCAAAGCTCATAGAGCTTTCCGGAGACATGCTGTTTAGGAAGTGGAAGCCACAGGACAGGGCAAGGATTATGCTGTTGTACATAGGGTAGTTATGAATCACAGGTGACTCAATGGCACATAACATCAACTACAACAATATTAGGTAGTCTGGGGTCCAAGAGAGCCATTACTGACAGATCAGCAGGGGGCGGACCAAGAGACTCATATGACCCCCAACTACCACCAAAAAAGCCTAAGATTTAAGCAGGAGCTTAGAGGTTTATCAATCAAAAATTTTACAGTATCAGAGGGGAAACAGAGGCTCTGTCCACTGCACCACAGCAATTTTCGGTTTCAGCAGAGAGACATTTCTGCATGACCAGGCCTCATTACTGGTAATTTGTCACGTGGCACAAAGCTGGACCCAAGCTTGGACCAGGTCCACAGGACACACTTCTCAGGTGACCCATATGCAGTCTTTGACTTTCTGGGCAATGAAAGACAGATCCTTTGGGTAGAAACAGACTTGAGTTCAAATCCCAACTCTGCCTCTTCCTAATGCCATAGTAATCACATAAGTCATGTCATTACTTGGTCTTCAGGTCCTTCATCTGTAGAACGGAAGAAAGCCAAATGCTTTCTCAGGATGCCTTCCAGTCCTAGTAGCAGCAAATGCTACTCAGTCTGACTGAAATCACAAAGAGAAGAATCCAACTGGTTCATGTAACCGCAAAACCAAGCATTAGATGTCATTAGGCAAGGTTTGATCCAGGAATTCAGAGAGACCACAAGAAATAACTTCATTCCATCTCTTCATTCCATTCAACGTCTTTGCCTTTTGAAAGCTGGGTTTCACCCTCAAGCTGACAAGTCACTGTTCCTAAATAGTTAGTCTCAGGCAGGCTGCAGGCTATCAGCATGCTGGTTCACACCCTGCAGGAACAAGAGGGCATCTTTGTCCTGGTTTTTCAGCACAAGCAGTGAATATGATAGCTTCCACCAGGGATTACACCATTACCCACCCAGGTCTATTCAAGAACGCCATGATGAATAGCCTCTCATACGTGTCCAAGTATTTCTATAGTGTAAAGTCTCCAAGAGGAAGAGCTGAGTCAGAAAGAACAAGCATTTGAAATTTTAATGGATCTGAACCCTGCTGCTGTCCCAGGATCCAGACTTTGTCCCAGCAGCAAAGTAAAACTGACCATTTGAGAGGGTCATTTTACCTTCAGATTTTTGCTGGTCTGATAGGGGAAAATGACTTATTATAATAGTTGTTTAAGTTTTTTTTCCTTTTTCTTCCACTGTTTTTTTTCCCTCGTGTGTGTGTGTGTGTGTGTGTGTGTGTCCATTTCTCCTTTTATTTTTTTAACATAAAAAATGTTTTCTTTTTTTCATTGTTGCACATTTTCTTCCCCTCTCCCCACCTCACTCCTCCAACCCTTCTAACAATGCACCCCTTGTTCCAGATTGTTGTCATGCATACAATGCCTAATCATCTAATCCTTTCAGACAGTTCTTCCTCTCATCTGTTATAAGGCAGTGTTCATTATCCATCTACTCTTCTCCCATTCTTTTCCCAACCTCACCATGGTTGTCCTATTTTATAACAGCAGTGTTATGCAGGGTTTGTCCTTTTGTGACTGAGCTATTTCACTCAGCATAATGTCCCCCAAGCTTCTCCATGTTGTACAATGTTTTACGAATTCATTGTTTTTCAGTGCTGTGTAATATTCCATCATGCGAATGAACCATAGCTTTTCTATCCATTAACTTATTGCTGGGCACTTGAGTTGCTTCCATCTCTTTGCTATTCTGATTAACGCAGCAAATAAACGTGGATGTGCATACATCTATTTAAGTTGTGGCTCTTGTTTCTTTAGGGTATATTCCCAGTAATGGAATTGATAGATTAAATGGTATTTCTATTTCCAACTGTTTGAGAAAGCACCAGACTGCCTTCCATAGTGGTTGTACAATTTTACGTTCCTCCCAGCAGTGAGTAAGTGTTCCAATCTCTCTACAACCTCTCTAGCATTTGTGGTTTGTTGGCTTGTTGAACTTTGCTATTGTTGCTAGGGTGAGATATCTCATAGTTTGCATGTCTCTGATAGCTAGAGATTTCAAATATTTATTCATGTGCTTGCTTGTCATCTGAATATCTTCTTTGGTGAAGTATCTATTCATATTCTGTCCCATTTTGTGATTGGATTTTACTTTTTTCTTGTTGAGATGTGATGATACTTTTTAAATAGGCATTGATGTTACTATGAAAGAAGTCTAATGGTATAGCTTGCTATGTGTCAGGCTGTTAACTGAGAGATTGGTGGTTGAAATCCACCAGCCACGCTGAGGACAAACACTGAGAAGTCTCCTCCCATTTAGATTTTCAGGCTCAGAAGGCTGATGTACGGTCACTGTGCATCAGACCTGACACGAGGGCAGTGAATTTGGTTTGTGCTTATCATCACTCCCATGGTGTAGCATGTAGCATACCAAACTGTTTACCAAGATGTGGATGGTTCAAGTCCACCAGCTGCTCCAGGGGAGTAGGATGGGCTGTCTCCTTCTGTAAAGACTTAAGTTTTCCTTGGAAGCCCAATGGATGGTCCCCATGAGTCAGAATTGACTCCATGGAAATAGGGTGTTGGTTTTATTAGCTCCAAGGAGCCTTGGAGTCACAAGTGATTAAGTGTTTGGCTGCAAACTGTAAGGTCAGAAATTCAAACCCACAAGCCTCCCTATGGGAAAACGACATTTCCGTCTGTTTTAACAAAGATACATATACTTCAAAACCCAGTGGGACAGTTCAACTCTGTCCTATAAGCTTGCTGCTGCTGTTGTTAAGTGCCATCGAGTTGTAGACTACTCATAGCGACCTTATGAACAAAACACCTGAAGACTTGTATAACTTTCATCATTTCTCCACGTTCATAGAGTTTCTGGCAGCATGAATTGAAATTCACTCAGTGGCAGGATATATTGTTTTTTCAATATAACTTCCCTTGTAATATGAGTGAAAGTTTACAAAACAAATTGGATTTTAGTGAAACCATTCATCTACATTTTGGTTTACGACATTAATTACAGTATTCACAATGTATCCATACTTTTCTTACTTCTTCCCTGCAATTCTCATTTCCATTAATCCTTTCCATCCTAACCCTTCCTGCTTTCTGGGCTTTATTCTTGGGAAAATGCTGAGCTTTTGACCATATATAGACAAGCTCTTCTAAAAAATGAAATACTTATATGCATCAAAAGACTTCCCAAAAAAGAAATAAGATAACCTACAGACCGGGGGTCGGGGAAACCTGTATGACAATATATCTGCTAGGGGTTCATTGATTATTCTTGTTGTTTTTATCCTCTTCATTTTATAGTGTGGCACACTGAGGCATACAGCAGTTAAGCAGCCTGTCCCAGTTTTACAGAGTTGGGGAAGTAGAAGAGAGGGATCTACATTTAGATCTGAATCTTAACCAAGCTTTCCTCTAAAGGAGACTTGAGTGGCACAATGATTAAAACATTTGGCTGCTATATAAAACAGCCTTGGTTTGAATCCACCAGTCCCTTCTCAGTTGAAAGAAGTGGCAGCCTGCTTCTATAAAGAGTCATAGCCTTGGAAAGCTGACAGCCAGTTCTACTCTGTCCTGCAGAGTCCACTGTGATTTGAAATTGGCTTAAAAGTAATAGGTTTTGGTGGAGTTGTGGGGGGTTAAGCTAGTTATTATTATTGTTGTGTTGTTATTTTATCTGGAAGAGCCAAGATTGAATTAAATCCAGATTATTCCAAGGCATTGCTCCAAGTGTTAGTCAGGAGGCAGAGATGTGTCCTGATCCTCTAAAAAACTCACACAACCTTGAGACTGCATTGTTGTTGTTGTTGTATGCCATCAAATCACCTGCAACTCACTGCAACCCTATGTACAATAACTCTGAACCCTGCCATATCCTGAGCCAGTCTCACTGACTCCAGTACATCTAATCCCACTGCCACAGTTTCTGTGTCAATCCATCTCATCCGGTGTCTTCCTCTCCTGCACTGTGCCTCTACCTTTCCAAGGATGATGTTCTTCTCCAAAGACTGGTCCTTCCTGGCCACATGCCCAAAGTATGTGATACAGAGCTTCACAATTCTTGCCTCCAAGGAGATACTTGGTTTCACCCTAAGACAGACCGATTTTTTTCTCCTGGCAGTCCATGGTATATTCAGTAATACTCTTCTCCAGCACAACTCAAAGGCATCAATTATACTTCTGTCATCCTTAGTCATTATCCAGATCTCTGATGCATAACAAGAAATTTTGAAGCCTATGGCCTGGACCAGGCACACCTTAGTCTCTAGACTGACATCCTTGCTCTTTAGCACTTTGGAGAGGTCCCTGACAGCAGCCTTTGCCAGCGCAATTTGTCTTTTGATTTCCTGACTGCTGGTGCCAATAGAATTGATTGTGAAGCTGAGCAAGCTGAAATTTTTAACAGCTTTAATCTCTTCTCCAACCATCATGGTGCTGTCAATTGGCCCAATGTGAGAATTTTTGTCTTCTTGATGTTAAGCTTCAATCCATATTCCAACTGCATAGGACTGCTAAATACTCGCTGTAATATATGACATTGTTGTTTTTGTACCACTTTCAAGCATCTTTTAAAAATTTTATATTACCTTTTCAAGGCAGTTGAGCAGTTTAGTAGCATAAATTTAGGAGTCAGACAGAGCCAAATTAAAATTCCTGGCCCATCACTTAGAAACTGTGTTATCATGAGTGAGTCGTTGCTTCTCTGAGGCTCAGCTTTCTCATCTGTAAGACCAGGATCTAATCCCAAAGAGGTTTTGTGTGTGTTAACAACCATGACTGATATAGACCTCAACAGCAGTGGGATTTGAGGTTTTACTATGAATGTGCCACCCCAATGCACCCTAGTGCTTACGCAAAACCTATATATAGACCAAGAAACAGTTATCTGAACCAAACAAGCAAACACCGCATGCTTAAAAATCATAATAGAGCAGGGTTGTATCCTTTCTCCATACCTGTTCAATCTGTAAGCTAAGCAAATCATTTATATAGTTGGACTATATGAAGAGGAATGTGGCATCAGGATTGGAGGAAGATTTACCAAATTTGTTGTTGTTGTTGTTCTGTTATGTGCCATCAAGTCACCTGTGACTCATAGCAACCCTATGTACAATTGCCTGTGACTCATAACAAACCCTATATACAATAGCACTGACGCCTGCCCTGTCCTGCACCAGTCTCACTGATTCCAATACACCTACTCCCATTGCCCCAGTCACTGTATCAGTTCAGCTCATATGAGGCCTTCCTCTCCTGCGCTATCCCTCTACCCTTCTGAGCATGATGTCGTTCTCCAAAGATCATTCCCTCCTGGCCACATGCCCAAAGTATGTAAGATGGAGCTTCAAAATCTTTGCCTCCAAGGAGAAACTTAGTTTCACCCTCTCCAAGACAGACTTGTTTGTTCTCTTGGCAGTCCATGGTATGTTCAATACTATTCTCCAGCACCATAAATCAAAGGTGTTGATTCTTCTGTCCTCCTTAGTCACTGTCCAGCTCTCTGATGCCTAGGAAGTAATTGTGAAGACCATGTCCTGGATCAAGTACACCTTAGTCTCTAGACTGACATCATTGCTTCTCAGAACTCTGGAGAGGTTCCTAACAGCAGATTTTCCCAGTGCAATTCATCTTTTGATTTCCTGGATGCTGGTGCCAAGAGTATTGATTGTGGAGCCAAGCAAACAGAATTTGTTGAAAACCTCAATCTCTTCTCCATCTATCATGGTGCTGTAAGTTGGCCCAGTGGTGAGAACCTTTGTCTTCTTGATATCGAGTTTCAATCCATATTGAAAACTATAGTCTTTGTGTCATCTGCATATTGCAGGTTCCATCCTGATATCACATTGCTCCTTATAAAGCCCAGCCTCCTGAAAGATCTATTCAACATAGAGATTGAAAAGATATGGAGACAGGATGCATCCCTGACACACTCCTTTCCCAGTTTTGAACAGTGCAGTGTTTCCTTGCTCTGTATTTAGTCATTAACATTTCTAATAACTGTGCTTTGTGATATTATGTAATGCTTTCTGTTTTATGAAAGTGTATTTATTAAAGCTTTACTATCTGGTTTGTTTCTTTTGCATGTGTTTTCTGCTGTGTAAGGAGTTTCCATGTTTGTTTATTACAACAACTTTATGTCACATCCTGGGGGTTGCTGTTAGCTTCTGCTGATTGTCTTATGAAACACCCGTGTGCACTGCCTGGTCTTGATCCACCTTCATGGTCATTGTTCTTGTGCCATTGAATCAGAACTGACTTGTAGCTGACCCTCCAGCAAGTTTTCAGAGGCAGTTGTTGTTGTTGTTGTTATGTGCCATCGAGTCGTTTGCGACTCATAGTGACCCCATGTACAACAGCCCTAAACCCTGCTCTATCCTGTGCCAATCTCATTGCCTCCGACACACCCATCCCGATTACCCCAGTCATTGAATCAATCCACCTCATAGAGGGTCTTCCCCTCCTGCGCTGTCCCTCCACTCTGCCCAGCATGATGTCCCTCTCCAAAGACCTGTCTCTCCTTACAACATGTCCAAAGTATGTCGGGCGAAGCCCCAGAATCCTTGCCTCCAAGGAGCAGCCTGGTTTAACCTTCTCTAGGATGAATCTGTTTGTTTTCTTGGCAGTCCATGGTACATTCAGTACTCTTCTCCAGCACCACAGCTCAAAGGCGTCAATTCTCCTTCTATCCTCCCTAGTCATTGTCCAACTCTCTAATGCATAAGAAGTGATTGCAAAAACCATGGCCTGTATCAGGCACACCTTAGTCTCCAGAGAGACCCCGTTGCTCTTGAGTACTTTAGAGAGGTCCCTAACCACAGACTTTCCCATCACAATACGTTTTTTTATTTCCTGGCTACTGGTGCCAAGAGTGTTGACCGTGGAGCCGAGCAAACTGAAGCTGTGAACAATCTCAATCTCTTCACCATCCATCCTGATGCTACGGATTGGTCCAGTGGTGAGAATTCTTGTCTTCTGGACATTGAGCCTCAGTCCATATTGAAGGCTGCAGTCCTTGACCCTCTGCAGTAAGTGCATGAGGTCCTCCTCAGTTTCAGCAAGCAGGGTTGTGTCATCTGCATAATGCAGACTGTTGATAGATCGTTCACCAATCCTAACACCACGCTTCTCCTCATAGAGCCCAGCCTCTCGGATCAATCTGCTCTGCATACAGGTTGAAAAGGTATGGAGACAGGACACATCCCTGGCGTACACCCTTCCCAATTTTGAACCACGCAGTGTTGCCCTGCTCTGTTCTTGTGCAGAATGAGATTGCCCATCCTTCTTCCACAAAGCAGCTAACAAATTTGAACCGTGTGCATCTGGGATTGCAGTGCAGTTTCTTACCACAGTCACTGTATTTTAAGGACATTTTGGTGGCACCGTCCAGAAAGAGCTGTGCTGCTAAATCCAGCACCCTGCCTCTCTGGCAGTTCAAACCCACCAGCAGAGAGAAAGAAGGACAGCCTCCTCTCGTGTGAGTTATAGCCTCAGAAACTCAATGCAGGGACAACTTTAAACTGGCTTGGCAGCAATAAGAGAGCATATTTTGAGTGCCTTCTAACCTAGGATGGATCTCTGGTGGTGTAGTCTGCAGCAATTTGGGCTAATCCAATTAAGAAAGATGTGCATGAGGGTCGTATCCTTTCTCCATACCTATTCAATCTGTTTGCTGAGCAAATTATTCAAGAAGTGAGACCCTATGAAAAAAGAATGTGGCATCAGGATTGGAGGAAGAAGCATCAATAACTTTGTTATGCAGATGACACAACCTTGTTTGCTGAAAGTGAGGAGGACTTGAAACACTTGCTGCAAAAGATCAAACACTGCAGCCTCAGGTATGGATTGTATCTCAGTATCAAGAAAACAAAAAATTCTCACCGCTGAACCAATAGACAACATCATGATAGATGAGTAAAAGATTGGAATGGTCACCAACTTCATCTTACATGAATCCACAATCAATATACTTGGTACCAGCAGTCAGGAGATCAAGAGATGTATTGCACTGGGAAAGGCTACAGTCAGGGACCTCTGTAAATTACTGAGGAGCAATGATGTCAGTTTGAAGACTAAGGTGTGATTGATTCAGGCCATGGTCTTTTCAGTCACTTGTTATGCATCTGAGAGCTGGACAACTAATAAGGATGACAGGGGGAAACTGGATGCCTTTGAACTGTGGTGTTAGAAGAGAGCACTGCATATCCCACAGACTGCCAAAATAACAGATATGTCTTGGAGAAATTGCAGCCAGAATACTACCTGGAGGCAAGGATGGCTAAGCTTCATCTCTCATACCTGGATATTTTGTTATGCAAGACTAATTCTTAGAGAACATTATGCTTGAAAAAGTGGAGGGACAATGAGGGAGAGAAAGAGTATCAACCAGGTGGATTGACACAGTGACTGCAGCAATGGCCTCCAGTGTGTCAGAGATAATAGGGTTGGCACAGGACAGGACAGGATTCAGATCTGCTGTTTATAGGGTCACTAGGAGTTGCACTTAACACAGTGTCACCTAACAACAACAACAAAGCATTTGCATCCCCATAGGTTCAAATCCAGCAGAGGCCCCACAGGGTCAAGATGGGTAACCTCCTCCCATGACAGCTGAACACTTTGGAACCTAAGAGAGGGGGCCCTATGAGTCAGAGGCAACGAGGCAGCAATAAGTGAATGAGTCTAGCCTGGGAGACCTATCTTCAGGTGCTGTGTTCCTTTTGTCCATATCGCTTTAAAATATTTAACAATATAACAACCTAATCATTTTACTTTATTTTTGCTGTGGTTTGGGTGAATTGTCTAAGCAAATTCATTTTCCATGCTACAATTTCTACGTGTTTTGTTTTGTAACATTGGTTATAACCCCCTCAATGTAACAGCAGGATTCTCATTTCTTCCCTGTGGTCTCTGTCTCCATCCGTCCTTCTTTCATGCCCCTTCCTGCCTTCTGAGCTTTGTTTTGGGGCAAATGCTGCCCTCCTGGTCTCTTATGATTGAGACTGTTGAGGAATGCATCCCTTCTGATGTTCCTGATCACGTAACACGGGAGTTCGGTTGAAAGTTGGTCTCCAGGGGTGGGTTCAGTTCCAGGCTTGAAGGATATCAAAGGGCCGTAATCTCTTTAAGACAAATAAATACGGTATTTTTTTTCATTATTTTGAATTTTGCTCTGTACTTTCCCTCTCCCATTCCAGCCAATTGTGACCCTGATGAGAGCAGTCATGACTATCTTGCTCTGCTCCCGGGGTGGTGGACACTGGTTAACACGGTCCATTGGTCCTTCGCACTAATTGTTCCTTTTTGGGGTTTTTGGTTTTTGGTATTTTTTCGGTTTTTTTTAATCAGGCAATATTGTGTTGGGATTCATGAGGTTCTCCCTGGCTAAGCTTTGGTGGGGTGGTAAGTAGGGAGTTGGGCTGTCCACCTCTCTAGAGGTTTGACTCTACTAGCATTTCCAGTGGAGCAAGATGGACAATCATCTCCCAAACAATTTGCAACCTCAGAAACCCACTAGAGGGTCATCTATGAGTCGGTTCTGACTTGACAGCAATGTTGTTGTTGTTAAGTGCCGTCAAGTCAGAGGCGACTCATAGCGACCCTATGAAGGAGAGTCCTAGACGCTTTGGTGTCTTTCATCCTCTCTCCAGGTTCATAGGGTTTCCGGAGGCAAGCTATTATGGAAGTGGATGCCACTCCTCCTTCCAAGCTTGTTTAATCAGGGAGCTCCATCCCACTGTCTGTCCGCATTGGAGAGCCAACCATTAACGCATTTGACACATCCATGTCACAGGGTTCAGCCTCACAGCAACCACAAGTGACCACGGGACGGCAACTTGTACACCAGGGCTATACGACCTAGAGGAATGTCTGAACAAAAACAATGAAAGACTGGCCTGAGGGGCGCGGATTAAAAGTCAACCACCTTTGTCTTGGTCACATCGTTTTCTCTTCACTGGGCCAGCTGATATCTCTCTCTCTCTCTTTCTCTCTCTCTCTCTCGATATTATTGTTGTTAAGTGCCGTCGAGTCGCAGGCGACTCATAGCGACCCTTTTTGACATCAATGAGTGGGTAGAAATAAGTGTGAGTGAATGGAATTGACTTTTCATGTGATTACCAGGCCTTTCTTGCTAGTCTAGCAAGATCAACTGTATTCAGGATAGTATAGCTATTGTTATAGTTGTTGCTGTTATGTGCCATAGAGCCAGCTTAGTGACTCATAATGACTCTATGTACAATAACTCTGAACCCTGCTCTATCCTGAGCCAGTCGCACCATCTCCGACATGTTTGTTGTTGTTTAATGCCATCGAGTCGTAGACGACTCATAGTGACCCTAAGAACGAACAGCCTGAGCACTGTTCGTACATAGAGTTTCCGGAGGCAAGCCATTTCAGAAGTGGATGCCGCTCCTGCTTCCAGACTTGATTTAGTCAGGAAGCTCCAGCCAACACTGTCCACCATGGCTGCCCATTACCACGATTGGCACATCACTGTCACAGGCTTCAGCATCACAGCAATCACGAGTTACCTGTGTACAGCAGCGCACAGACCAGTGCTATACCACTTAGAAGAATGTTTGACAGGAAGACAATTTGAACCTGGCCGAGGGCCACATATGACAATCACCCACCTTCGGCTTGGTAGCACAGCTTCCTTCCACTAGGCCAACGTAGCTCTCTCTTTGTCATCGTCATTGTTATTGTTGTTTAATGCCGTCGAGTCGTAGACGACTCATAGCGACCCTATGAACAAACAGCCTGAGCACTGTTCATACATAGAGTTTCTGGAGGCAAGCCATTTTGGAAGTGGATGCCGCTCCTGCTTCCATCTCTGACATACCCACCCTTATTATCCAGTTACAATGTCAATCCATCTTATCTGGCTGGGGTCTTCTCCTGTGCTGTCCCTCCACCCTTCTAAACATAATGTCCTTCTCCAAGAACTGGTCCCTCCTGACAGCATGCCCAAAATATGTGAGATAGAGCTTCAAAATCCTTGCCTCCAAGGAGAAACTTGGTTTCACCCTCTCCAGAACCAGACTTGTTCATTCTTTTGGTGATCCATGGTATGTTCAGTACTCTTCTCCAGTGCCACAACTCAAAGGCATTGATTCCTCTTCTGTCATTCATAGTCATTGTTCAGCTCTCTAGTACATAGCAAGTAATTGTAAAGACCATGGCCTGGATCAGGCACACCGTAGTCTCCAGACTGACATCATTGCTCATCAGCACTCTGGAGAGATCCCTGACTGTAGATCTTCCCAAGATCATCTTTTGATTTCCTGACTGCTGGTGCCAAGAGTGTTGATTGTGGATCTAAGCAAGCTGAAGCAGATAATAACATAAATCTCTTCTTTATCTATTATAGTATGGATGGTCTTAATCTGAAATCTGTCCACCATGTATGGTTCTGCTGGTTTGTAGAATGCTGGTAGCACAGCTTCATAGTAATAACCAAATGCAGTTAACTACAATACAGCAAATTGACAGGATAGCATCCTTAGTCACCATGACTCAGAAAATGAGCAAACAAAGGCATTTCTCCTTCCTCTTTATCTCCCGTACTTTTTCCCACCACTCTTCCTTAATGTCTTCTTCCTCAGTGAGTTCCTATAACCTGACGCATGTTTTTACACTTATCTTGACTTGTCAGCTTTAAACACTGTTTTTTGATTGTCAGCTGCTACTGACAAGGTGAACACACTATTTCCCCTCTTCCTTCTGGCTCTGTCACTTCTTCCTTAGTTGTATCGTTTCTAATGCCACTGAGACGACCAGCACATACACGACTCTCTGCTTCTCTATTTCTCACACTTACTTTTATTTTAGTGCACACCAAACTCTATACCAGTCCTGTCTTAATGACTGCACTGTGCCTTCTAGAAGCTTCCTTGAAGACCCCATGAGAACAATATTCCTGGGGTTCTGCAATGTTTAGAATTGATGGTGGGCAGTCCTTACATATGAACAACTTGCTCAACAAAAAAACTTGGTCCACACTCACCATTCTTGTTTAGATCTTTTGGGCATTGCCATTGTTGTTGTTGTTAGGTGTGTTGTTAGGTTGAGTACAACACATAGTGACCCTATGAACAAAAGATCTGAACTCTGTGCTATCCAGCACCATCCTCACACTTCCTGACACACAAGAGCCCATTGCAGCAGTCACAACATCAATCTACCTGGTCCAGGGTCTTCCTTTCCTTCACTGACCCTCCACCCTTCCCAGCATCATATGCCTCTCCAAGAAATAGCCCCTCCTAGCAGCATGCCCAAAGCATGTGAAGTGAAGCTTCATCCTTCTTGCCTCCAAAGAACACTCCAGCTGTACCCTCTCCAAGACATATCCATTTGTTCTCCTGGCCATTCAGTGCTCTTCTCCAACACCACATCTCAAAGGCGTCAATTCTTTTTCTGTCATCCTTATTCGCTGTCCAGCTTTCAGATGCATAAAAAGTAATCAGAGACATTACGACCTGAATCAGATGCACCTTAGTCCTCAAACTGGCATCATTACTCCTCAATAATTTGAAGAGATTTCTAACTGCAGATTTCCCCAGTGCAATGCGTCTTCTCATTTCCTGACTGCTGATACCAAATGTGTTAATTTTCCTACTGTCTCATAATAACCCAGAATTTCTGGTGTCCAATTCCCTGTTTATTATGGGCTAGGGAAAGAGGTAGACTTGCCCAGCTGGTCTATTTGTAGGCAACTCCTCCCACACGTGTGGTAGCCAAGGGACAGGGATGTCATCACTTCAAAACAAGCCCCTCATCTAGGGCGTGTCTGCCCCCTGTTGGCAGAATTCTCCTGCCGCTGCACAGCTCAGCTTACATGACTCCTGCCCTCCTACACGCCATGTGGCTTTTAAACCAAGTGCAGTGTTTCAGGAAGCCCTTCTGTCTCGAGTCTGTGTGTCGTGAATTCAGGTGGCATGGTGGGTTGAGCATTGGAATGCTAATTGAGAAGTCAATGTTTTTTTGTTGTTTTTTTTTAATTTATTATTATTTTGTGTGTCTGTGTACCGTCAAATCAGATCTGACTGGTACAGGAGGAGATTGTCCCTCCTTTCCCGGCAGAGCATCTGGTGGATTCGAACCATGCGCCTCTGGGATTGCAGTGCAGCTTCTTGCCACTAGGCCACCAGAGCTCCCCTAAAAGTCAATGTTTTAACCTTACCAGCTGATCAGCTTCAGGAAGACGAGGTGGTCTGCTGTCATGAAGATGACAACCTTGGAATCCCGGTGGGCCATCTTACTCTGTCCCGTAGGGTCACTCGAGTCAAGGGGCTCTGGTTACATAGTCTTCAGGGAGTTGCACTGCTAACTCAAAGAGGCGTCTCTCAAATCAACCAGCGGCTCCATGGGAGAAAGTGGGTAACCTCCTACTGTGTAATTCACAGCCTCAGAAAACCCACTGGAAGGTCAGCTATGAGTTGATTCCAACACAACAGCAATGAGAGAGGTAGGAGTCTGAAACCATCCCATGGCAGTGAGTTTGGGTAGAGTTTCTGCAATTCTAGTTTTGCTGAAAATGAAGGTTTTTGTTTTTCTTTTTGGTTTTTTTTTTTCTGTGTTATTTTCCTATCAGTGTTCCTATGAGTCATTCCAGAAGCTTCTCTTACATGCTACACGTCCAGGCGTCACATATAAGGGATGCCTGGCCATTGGGAGCTTGCAGGAGCAAAGATGAGCTTGTGAAGGGCTCTTGGGACAGCTTCAGAGGACAGGGCACTTCTGGTCCGCACTGGCTTCCAGAAGAGAAGTGTACAACCACTAGGTGGCAGCATTGCTCTGCTGAGAAGACAGTGAAGGCTCAGGAGAGCTGGGAGTCAGTCCCAGAAGGGGCGCTGGTCGCTCCTGCCACTTTCCTCGGCTCCACAGGACGTCTTCTTTGATGAGGATGTTGATGATGGTGAGTACAGTGAGAATCCCAGCTTGCCCCGCTTTACCCTTACAGCAGGTTTTCAGAGATGCCTCTAGGAAATAACAAACATCCAGAGATTATGACTGACCTCAAATCACAGTCTGGCCTTTGGATCTTTTGATTCTCCATGAATCCAGGAGAGGGCAGTGGGAGGAGAAGTCACTTATCTGTGTCTAGTGTATGAGCCCACGAGGCATTCCAGAGGACACAGAGGGAAGGATACAGAGCCGTACGCATCTTTGTTGGTGTGTGCCATCGAGTCAGAACTGACCCATAGCTGACCCTCCAGCAGGTTTTCAGAGGCAATAAATTCCATGAAAGGAGGCTGACGATCTTTCTCCCCCAGAGCAGCTGGTGGATTTGAACCACATGCCTTTCACTTGGAGGCACAAATCTATCCCCCAGGCTATCAGAGCTCCTTTACAGCGACTGCCAATGGGCTCTAGTGGCATGGTGCACTGCTAACCAAAAGGTTGAGAGTTCAAATCCACCAGCTCCTCCACAGGTAAAGAAATACCATATCCTCTTATGAAGATGTACAGACTCGAAAAGCCTGCAGAAGGTCTCAGAGAGTTAGAGGGCTAACTCGACGGCGGTGAGTTTAATTTTTACAGGAGTTACCAGCACCCCATCACATCACCTGGTGGAGGGCTAAGACCCACAGTCAGCATTAAACGAAACCCAAAGGAATGGCAAAGGAGGAGGCATTTAACCTTTCTTTATAGAAAAGCGTCTCTGCTGCATCGTCCATAGGGAGTAGCTCAGTTATCCTTGGGGAAAAATATAGGCAATCCCTTCTCATGCAGTTTCCAGTCTCTAAACCCCACTGGAGGGCCGCCCGATGAGCCAGTTATGACTCAGCAGCACTGAGCTGTCCAGCTGACGTAGTGAGTTATGTGTTGGGCTGCTATCTGAAAGGTCAGAGGTTCAAATGCACCAGCCACTCTCTGGGAGGAAAGGAAGGTGATGCCCCTCAGACACAGTGACCACTCATCTCTCAGGGGAGGCATGTGTGCTGCTATGATGCTGCAATGGTTTGGGCAGAACTTCCAGACTAGAACAAACTAGGAAGAGAGGCCTGGCAATCTACTTGTACTTCCAAAACATAGCCAATGAACTTCGTGGAGCACGGGATTGATGCAGACCCCAATGTACATGGTATCCCCATAAACCAGGGGCAGTTCAACGGCAGCTGGCAACCCTAACAAGGCCCTCCCTTAGCACAGATCTAACCTAAAATCAAAATCACTTAATGCAGTGGGATCCATTCTGACTCGTAGCAAACCTATAGGGCCAAGTGGAACTGCCACAGAGGGGTTCCAAGGCTGTGGGCCTTTATCACAGCAGAAGACCTTATTTTTCTTTCCCAGCAATGGGGCTCATAGATTTGATCTGCTGGCCTTTCAGTTAGTGGTCTATCACTTAACCACTGCATCACCAGGACTCCCTAAAGATTTAAAGGCATCAATTTAACATTCTCTTAAATAAGTATTGGATTCATGTCTCCGTGGAGAGGGACTCATGCTTGGAAAGGTGGGGGGATGGTGAAAGAGAGGAAGACTCTCAAGCAGGTGGGTAGACACAGCAGCTGCAGCAATGAGCTCGAGTGTGTCAGAGACTGTGAGAACGGCACAGGATGGACGGGGTTCAGATCTGTTGTTCAGAAGGTCATTGTGAGTCAACAGTCGCTAACAGCAGCCACCATCAGATCATCTGCTCCAAAAAGAACAATAATTGTTCTCTTTGCTCCCACTTCATCCTCAGCTCCTCCCAGCACAGTGTGGGCACATAGTAGGTACTCAATAACTATGAACGCATATGTGCACGAACATCCTGGCCTAATCTTTCCTTCTCCTGCCTCAGGCCTTTGTAGAGGCCACAGGAGGCAACAAGTCACTTGCTTCTGCTTTCAGGGCAACTGCATTTCATGAACCTGAAACCCAAGTTGATTCCCTGTCAAAAGATACCCCCCACCCCCCACCGCCAGCCGTGTCTGGGCCCATTCCCCAGGCTGGCGGAGGGGCAGATAGAGAGAGGATGGAAGATAACCCAGTGAGGCCTAGCCCCCAGCTGCCTTGCTGCTGGGATCCCTGCCCAGGCTGCAGGATGGAGAAGCCAGTCGGCAAGAGCTTTGCTCATAAATTACATTTCGGACAGTCGACTGAGAAGATTAGGATCGCACCAGGGTTTGGAGCCAGAGCTTTCCAGCGTCTCCTTGCAGGAAAAGTGGTTCAGAGATAAACAGATCTGGCAGAGAAAGAGAGGGAGAAAGAACAGAGGGAAGAGGGGAGGAGTAAGAAGAGAACGGAGAGAGGAGAAGAAAGACAAAGTGACAAATGAAGATTGAAAACAAACAAACAGGGAAATGGAGTGAGAGGTAGAGCCTGAGAGGGGGCAGACAGGGCTGGTGAAGACACCAGAACACATGTGTCCAGGCAGCAGACCCCTCCTAGCCTCTCCTGTGTAGATTTTTGGATCTTGGGAACTCACAGCAGTATACTCACGCTATCTTTTTCTCAAATACAAGACTAATTACACTAGTGGGCCTCAGCACCAAAGGAGAAAGATTCCTCTTAACTAAAACCCAGGTGAAGAAAGATGTTTGTCCAAGATCACAGAACAAATGTGGCAGATGATGCAAGCACTGCAGGACAAGACACCAACACTAACATCCAGCGCTGCTCTTAGGGCCTCCTAGTTAGAAATGGGGAACCTACCAAAAGGTGAGTGGTTCAAACCCACCAGCTGCTTTGTGGCAGTTGTTGGTGTTATGTGTTTGCGACTCCTAGTGACCTTACGTACAACAGCTCTGAACTCTGCTCTATCCTGAGCTGACCTTATCGTCTCTGACACACCTTTCCCCATTACCCCAGTCACTGAGTCAGTCTACCTCATCCAGGGTGAGGTAGGGTTTCTAGATGAATCAAAGAAAAATACAGAGTTCCTAGTTAAACTTTAATTTGAATTAACTAATAATATTTATGCTAAGTCTGTCCCAAATGATTTATGTACTGGCTGCTACTTAAAGAGGTTCCAGACCACCCAGAGGTGCCTTGTAAGAAATGCCTGGTGACTGCTTACAAAACATCAGGTGCTGAGACCCTACAAACCACAGGTGCACTCAGACACATGGCGCCACCCTAAGTCAGAGTCTATGGGATGGCACTTGAAGCTAGTCTATCCCAAATATTGTTCTAGATGATCTCTGACGACCTTAGTCCCCCAGGGATGGAGCTGAAAGGATGCCTGGAGCCCCCGTGCCTTCCTGGAGCCTCAAGTTCCCTATTTATACAAGCAAGCTTTTCTAGAGTAAAATTTAGGAATAAGCAGTTCCCTGAAGTCTCTCAAAACTGTCTGGGTACAGGGGAATTAGGCAGCAGTTCCTCGAGAAAGGGGTGGTCATTCTTCATTTCCTTAAGCTGAATTTCTTCCCATCTCTAATATGCTGTGGAGTCAGGCAGACCGCTAGCTCTGTAGTTTCTTAGCAAATCACTTCTATTGGAATCTTGGTTTCCTCATCTGTGAAAGGGGCACAATCATAAAACCAAGTTCACAGAGTGCTGTGAAGTTCAAACGCAATCGTGAGTGAGAAGTAGGCTTGGATTGTTTCCGGCCGCAGCTACGCTCAACAACCTGGCCTATCACTATGGCAACATCTGAGCAAAAAATAGGGAAACAATCCTTTTCTACAGAATGCTGACGCACAGCCATCTCTAACATACATCTCAACTCTTGGGGTCCTCTGAGAAGAGAGGCATAATGCTCCCCAAAACCTTTGCCCTTCTCCTGGTCCAACCTCTGTGTTAGGAAGGCCAGGGGCTCTTGGAATCGGTCATTCAAGCTTGATGGTGTGACCTGGTAGAGTAAACCTGATCCTCTCAGCCTCTGGGAGCCTCAGTTTTCCTGAATGAGAATTAGGAGCTACTTCCTCTCTCCCCACAGCCATTGCCAGGAGATTACAGCTCCATGAGCACATTCTCAGCCCTACTGAAGATGACACAACAAGTCCCAAGGAGCTCCATCTTTGGTCTCTTGAGGGCATCATTTTCCTCTTCCTTCTTGGCCAGACCAAGGATGGGAGGGAAAACCAGCTCAGTAACTAATAAGTGCTTATGCTTCACTGCAGGGAGCTCTGGTGGCCTAGTGGGTAAGGAGTTACACTGACAACTGAAAGGCAAGAGGTTCAAATCCACCAGCTGCTCTGTAGGAGAAAAATGGACAATCCCCTTCTGTGCAATTCACAGCTTCCCAAAACCCACCAGAGGGTCAGTCATTGAGTTGATTCTGATATACCAAGTACAACATATTTCACTTTGCAGAGGGCAGAGAACACCAGCAAGTCACAGTCACCAAACACCATGCCAGCCCCTGAAATGTGTGAGAGGCCCATGCTCCACACCCCAGCACAATGTCCAGTGCATCAAACTCCACACACAAGGTCCAAAAGAAGCCATAGTCCCTGGGCCCCTAGAGCCTGGAGAAATCCCAGAGACCATGTCCCTTCAAATTCTGAAACCAAGGGCAGGCTTTCCAGTAAGCAAGGTGAGCACGTACTTTGCTGTGCTTTGTGACAATTTCACATGGGTTGTCCGTGATGGATGCCTCAGGAAGCACGAGGAGCCCATGCTTATTCTGCTTACAGGGTGCTCTGCTCTTCACAGGGAATGTAAGGCTGAAGAGAAGATTTGATTCCACAGAAGGTGCTGTGGGGCTGCGAAAGAGACAAAGGCCGGCCACACCGAGCAGCAGAATCGTGCGCGAGGTGAGAAAAAATGTGGAGCTATTTACCACACATAAGTAAGTAGGTGTGCTTGCTTGTACGAGTCAACACTGGCACTTTTGACACTGCTTTTTTTTTTCTTCCATTACTTGAAAGAAACAATTTCCTGAAGTCATCTTTAAAACAAACAGGTTAGCTCAGAGAATAAATAATATACCATCCTTAAGGATTACACTTAAAGAAAAAAACAACCAAAAACACAAACAAAAAACCCCTCATAGATGGGGGTTGGTGTATCAGAGTTAGTGAGGCTGGCTCAAGATAGGGAAGGGTTCAGAGCTGCTGTACATAGGATCACTATGCATCACAGGTGACTCAACCAATAACATTCTATGACAGGTTTGAAAGCAGGGGTGGCATCCACTTCCTAAACAACTTGCCTCTGCAAACTATGAACTTTGATAAATGTTGATGGTTGTAGAGGGGCTTCAGTCAGGCCTTTTGTTCACAGGGATTAAAACTGTCAATGATTTAACCTTACTTGGAGTAACAATCAATACCCTTGGTACCAGCAGTGAGGAGATCGATCAGGAGTCGTATAGCTTTGAGCAAGTCCTCTCTAAGAGACCTCTCCAAAACACTGAAGAGCAATGATGTCAGTTTGTAGACTAAGGTATGCCTGATTCAGTCCGTGGTGTTTTCAATCACTTGTTATGCATCTGAGAGCTAGACAATGAACAAGAAAGACAGAAGAAGAATTCGTACCTTTGAGTTGTGGTGCTGGAGATGAGTACTGAGTATCTCATGGACTGTCAACAAAGCAAACAGATAGGAATTTTTAAAAGTGCAGCCAGAGTGCTCCTTGGAGGCAAGGATGCCTAAGCTTCATCTCTCATACTTTGGACATGTTGCCAGGGGTATGAAGGTATGAATTCTTCTAAGTGTGCTCTATTATACACCGGGTTTTTGAAGGCCTGTTATTTCAGAAGTGGATGGCCAATCCTTCTTCCTAGTCTGTCTTAATTTGAATACTCAGATTTAGAACAGTATCTGACAGACAAGCATTTTACAGAAAGGAGGAGATGAAAGACATTTCCAATATCATGTGGATTAAGTGAATGAACAATGTGAGAGTTCTGAGTTTTTTACAGATACAGAAACTGATGCCTTGAGAGATGGAGCAACATTAACCAACGTCACATTGTTTTCAAAGCAGTCCTCAAGTCAGCAACAGGAAATGATGCCCTGTCCTGGGATGCACCCATACAATTAATTGTGGATTGGACTGTCGTGATCCAAAAGGTTTTTATTGGCTTATTTTCAGAAGTAGCTCATCAGACTTTTCTTCCTAACCCTTCTTAGTCTGGAAACTCAGCTGAAATCACTTTAGCATCCTAGCCACACTCTGGATTATAGTCACTGATGGACAAGTGCTTGGCTGTGCAGGAGATGCTTTTCCTAGGAATTGAACCAGAGACTCCAGCATGGAGAGCAAGAATTCTACCACTGCCCAACTGGTGAACGACTCACTGAAGTTACATAGTAACTGTATCTTTGAGGTGCTGGTCCAGGTTGCCCTTCAGGTGAATTCGGGCATGAATGAATGAATGAGTTACCTTCCATTCTCTTTCCCGTTTCATCCAGGTTCTGTTTCCTGAGCAGTGTGGGACAAAGCCAACAGCAAGCCCTGAAACTGGGACCTTGAACAGAGACTTTAGCTCAGGGATCTCGTTCGGAACCCCACCTCACGCAGCCAGTACCATGCTGCTCAGCTCTTTCCCCACTCCAAAACCACCCGGAGCTTGATGGAAGATCAGTGGCTGGGGTTAAATGACAGCCTTGTGCGTTACTGGCTATGTGGCCTTACAGCAGTCACTGAACTTCTCTGAATCCCCGCTCTGTCAATGGAAATGCTACAACCTCACTCCCAGAGCTGCTTGGGTTGTAAGAAACGGGGCTGTGGACAGACATCCTAAGAGATAAACATAGGTCCACCTCCCAGCCTCTGGGCCTCCCTCCTGATTTGCTGTCCCACTCCCACCCTCACCCCACAAGCAGCACTGGCTGAAGCCTAACAACCCCCAGAGCCAACCTGCCAACTCTGTGAAGTCTGAATCAGAGGAAAATAATTGAGGTTAATTCCTCAGCATCTCGCACATACCACCCACCTCTCCTCCCAGCAGGCCGGGGAGGATTTATGAGTTAATGGCGGCATTGTCATGTAAAGGGCTTTGAGATCCTTGGAGAGAGAGCCCTGGGGATGTGGAAAGTATGAAATGGGAGGCATAATGGTATTAGCACCCAATTACTCAGGGAGGATCCCTCTGGCTCCCCCCACAGCTAAAACAGAACCTCCGTGGTGACCCAAACAAGGCCAGCCCTTTGCTGAGTTCTCCTGCTGCCCGTCTGCCCTGGGAACAACCCCCGGGGCAGCTGGCTCCTCCCACAGGCCTGCAGGGAGCTCGCTGACCACCTCCAGGTCGCAGTCCCCTCCTTACTTGGCTTGACGGTTCCTCAATACACTGCAAATGCAGAGCCTCTGCCACTGCACCCCACAGGACGCCCACCCCCAGCTCTGCTTCTGACCATGGCACTGGGACAAGGTGTTGATTAGGAACGTGGGTGCTGACTTAGGGATCTGGCTTATGAACCACTAGAGCTCTACCCTCCCATCTCAACCCATCACACACTGAGCCGATAGGTGCATAGATATCAGGACCTTTGATGACCTAGAGAACCAGTTGCCATCGAGTTGACTAGTTCCGACTTATGACAACACTGCATGGTTGAGCTGTGGCCTGCCTTCTTGGGCAACTCTGGGTGAGTCTGAACCCCTAACTCTTGGTGAGTTGAGCACCAGACCCACTTGCATCAGCCAGAGCCTCCTTCAAATCTCATTGCACTGCAGCTTTCAGAGCACTTTCACTCCTCCCCACAGCTCGCTGAAGTCCCAAGCCAAACTCCTTGTCTGCCTTCAAGGCCATTCTGATTAACCTCAGAGCTCCAGGACAGAGCAGCACTGTCCTCAGGGATTCTAAGGCCGTAATCTTTATGGAAGTAGACTGCCATATCTTTCTCCCCCAGAGTTCAAACCCCTGACATTGGCAGCCATGCGCTTAAACCACTGCTTCACCAGATCCTCTCTCCAAAGCTGTGACTCTTATTATTCCCAATCAATAGAGGAGAAAATTGAGACTAGAAGGCAAATCCTTAGCCCAGACCACATAGCTTCCGAGCTAGAAGGCAGGTGAGCCTGGACTCAAACCCAGGGCTTCTGGCTCAAGGTGGTCCTTACAGCCTGTGGGCTCCCCTGTCCCTGACTCATGGAGGCCTTGGAGGAAGCGCCCCAAATGCTGTTCGTCCTTCCTCACAGCAAAGCTTAACTGAGCATTTACTACATCCTATGAGTAAAGTATCTGGCTTGCCTCCCATCAACCTTGCTTTCACCCGTCTTATGCAGATAAAGAACTCGAGGCAGCAGAAGTGACCTGCCCAGTCTCACATCCAAAACACAGTGGCCTCACCACCTACTGCACCGTCTGACCTCAGATACTTTACGCGTCACTTGCTGAGTTGACAATTCAGGCCTTCATGCACCAAACCCAAACACCATGAAGTTTATTTCAACTCACAACAGTGCATGTGTGGAGTAGAGTGTTCGTGCACCATAGAGCTTTCAAGGGTCTGACCTTTCAGAAACGCATCACCAGGCCTTTCTTCCAGTGTGCCTCCAGGTGGGTGAGCATGAACTGCGACCTCCCAGCCAGCTGCTGAGTGCTTAACCGTGTGCACCACCATCCAGGGAACAACGTTTGTGCACTATCAGGGCTGAATATCAGCTTACCTTGAGCCCGTGGGCTCATCTGGCCAGCCTTGTTTGTGATTAAGGTCCCAGTGCCTGGAACAGGGTCCAACACATAGTAGGTGCTCAAAAAATACTATAATGTTAGAAAGATGAGCTTTGCAGGTTGAGAGGCTGTTTCCACATGGGTGGGCATCTTATGTTTCAGAAAGGGAGCATGGCAGGATGAGCTGGTGACAGCTCACAGCAGGAGAATCCACAAAAGTTGTGAGGCTTGGAGTCCTGGGCCCTGAAGCTACAGGTTTCTGAACCAGATGTGCCACTCAACCTGCGTGCATCCCAAAGGACAACTTAGACACCCTCACCATCTGCAGCTGTCCAGTGTTCTCTGCTGCCCATTGCCCAGCAATGTCATTGTCCCATTGACAGCAACAAAGTCCATCTCTCCCAACCCATCCGATGCAGCTTCCAGCCTTCTGGTCCTCGCTCAGGTCTCCTCCTCCTCCTCTTGCCCCTGCTGCCCCCTCCCTGCCTGCCCACCTCCTGCTACCGCCTCTGCCCATCAGAAGTTAATTCCTCAGAAACTTTCCTTGGGAGCAATTTCCACTTCTTATTATGCCCGCTGCGCTGGCTGGCTCCGTGCTATCTGGCTCCCTACAGCAGGGCAGACGGGCTGACACTTGCCTGGAATAGCAGAGGTGATCGAATGAGGGGGGGTGCGGCTCCTGGGATTACGATAAGGGCTGGAGGGCCGCTTGGTATGCCAGTCCAGGCCGCACGCTTTACCTTCCATATTGGGGTGATAAAGACGATTTTCCATGCTGGTCCCTATCTCCTATCAAGACCAAACATTCAAATGCAGCCCTGCGTGTTCAACCCGGCACCACCCTGCCTGATACCACCTCCTCCAAAGGAAATGGAACCTTATGATTTGAAAGGGGGGAAAAAATTAATTGAAGTAGCCAGGTCATTCCCTCCCTATCGACTCCCGGATTTAATGAAAAAGTGGAGACCGTTTTGAAGCCAGATGTGCTGGTGGGAGCAAAAAGAAAGAGGAGGGGACTGGGAGGTATTTATTTGGGAAAGTGCCTTACAATACCTTGTCATGCGGAGGGATTCGGACAAAGACCAGAAAAATTTAAAAAAGAAAAGTGTAAAACCAAACCCACTACCATCACTTTGGTCACCACTCGTGACAACCTCATGTGTTACAGGGACGCGTTCTGATCCACACGGTTCTCTTGGCTGTAACCTTTGTGGAAGGGGTTTATCCAGGTCTAACTTCCAAGGTGCTGCCAGAGAGCTTTCAACCACCAACCTTGAGGTTATCACCTAATCACAACTGCTTGGGTTCCATTTTGCTTGCAAAGTGTTTTGACCTCAAAGTTGAAAAATCAGGGATAAGTCCTGGGTATAGAATGAAGGCCTTGACCCAAAAGAGAGGTGCTGGGTGGGTGAGGGGTGGCATGAGACTCCTTGCCTTAATCAAATTTTACCAAATGAGGCAGAGGCCTCAAGAAGATTTGGGTGCCTTTTCTCCTTATTATTATTTCTTAGGGTCTCAGAATTGTTTCCTAGGTTCGGAGCCTGTCAGCAGAATATTTATTGTACTTTATGGTACATTAGTAACGAGATTGTCTTCCTTTCCACAGCCGACTTCAAACCCCCAGTCTATCTGGAAGGAGCGTGTCTTAAGTAGGAGGATTTCTTTTTTTGCCAAAGTCAGCAGCTATGGCGGAGACGCCCCAACTCCCGGAACTCAGGCTGTGGTGGCATTGCTTACAAGGCCGCAGGGACGCAGGGGGAGGCAGCCGGGTGCTTGGGCTCAGCACCCTGACTGGACCAGGCACTCAGGGCTTGCTCTTTCTTCTCAGCTACCGTCCACCCCTTAAGACTTCACCCTGCACCTCTAGAATGCTCCAGAAGGCCACTGTGAGACCCCCTGAGGAGAGGCAGAGGCAAGTGGGGGTGGCCACGGGGCTGGAGGGCTAATGCCTGCCCTTCCGTGCTTCTCCACCCCATTCCCCCACCCCATTCCCGTAGGATACCACACCCTAGCATAGCCTGAGCACCCACCACAAATTACAGCCCAAACAAAAGTTGGAGGTTCTGGGACAGAGAAGAGGGTACCACCCTCCTGCTCAAAAGGACAAAGGGGCCGGAACAGAGAGGCCAGCAGTCCAGCCAACTGCCCTGCCCACAGGAGCTTCTCACACAGGTTTGACAGGTCCGCCAAGGAGGCGGGGAGACACAGGCCACAGCCAGTAATTACAGATTGGTTCAGCGAGAGAAAGACTAGAGAAGAAAAAGAAAAGTCCAGCTCCAACCTCAAACAATAAAAGCTGGAAATTCCAGCTTTTTCCAGACAGTCCCCAGAAGAAGCACTGGGCTGGGCTGGGCCCACATCTGCCTCTTGTTTGCTAGAGATGTCAAAAGAGTCACTTCTCTCTGGATATGACTCATTCCTAACTCTCAACCGAGGAGTCAGAATCAATCATCCCTAGGTATATTCCTAAGGAATCTCTGACTTGCTTTGAAACTCTAACCAGAAGGTTGACAGTTCAAAACCACCCCAAAGTGCCTCAGAAAGAGATCGGCAACCTGCCTCCAAAAAAGGCACAATCTTGAAAACCCAACAGAGTGCAGTTCCACTCTGTTCACTTGGAGTCATCATAACTGTACCAAGCAAGACAAGGATACCTTTGCATTTGGATTTTGATAATACACCCATTCCCTCACTTATCATCATGGTTAGGTTCCAAAGACCAGGTTAGTATACAAAAAAAAATTAAAAAATGATAACAGCTGTATAAGGTCACAAAATGGATAATGACTACATCATCACATAACTACCTATGGATGTTATATAACTGCCAAATTGCATCAATCAATAACTGCCAAACCACACCATTACATTGTTGTTGTTGTTGTTGTTGTTGTTGTTATGTGCCATTGAGTCACCTGTGACTCACAGTGACCTGTGTACAACAGCTCTGAAGCCTGCCCTATCCTGAACCAGTCTCACTTCCTCTGACACATCTACCTCTATCGTCCTAGTCACTGAATCAGTCCATCTCATCTGGGGTCTTCCTCTCCTGCGACGTCATTCTACCCTTTCTAGCATGAGGTCCTTCTCCGAGGACTGGTCCCTCCTGACCACGTGCCCAAATATTTGGGACAAAGCTTCAAAATCCTAGCCTCCAAGGAGAAGCTTGGTTTCACCCTTTCCAGGGCAGACCTGTTTGCTCTCTTGGGGGTCCATGGTATGTTCAAGACTCTTCAGCACCACAACTTGAAGGCATCAATTCTTCTTCTGTCCTCCTTAGTCATTGCCCAGCTCTCTGACGCATGCTCTATACAAGTTGGCACATAATCTTCACCATAACAGTCAGTGTACTCTTGTCTCCTACCTCAGCATTCATTACTTCTTGTTGTTAGTGAACAAAATAGTCAGCAATTTCTTTTTCACTATTGTCATAAATTTGCAATGTCAGATAGTTGTTAAATGAGAAATAGGTGCAATAACAGTTACAACAATAGCAGGTAACATGTAGTGAGAGGTGGCTGTTTGTCAAAAGTGTGAGGCTATGTAAACACTCTCATTGAATCCCCCTCCTCCCGGATGACTTGGGATGGCGACCCAAACATGCAGGAATCAGAACCTGTACACCTGTGAAGGTAATAGTGCCTTGGAGCAGGCTTTCTTTGTCATGTTAATGAGGCCATAGTAGAGAGTGTGTTCTACAGCTATCACTTCTGAGGAGGAGGAGAGGTGATAGGTGGCACATGAGTCAGGGAACACCCATTGGCCTGCAGAGGCTGAGATAAGATTCTCCTCCAAGAGCGGATGGAGTGTGAAAGAGCTTCCCCTGGAGCCAACACCCCTAAACCTGGACTTCTAGCCTCCCAAATTCCGAGGAACTCTGGTGGCTTAGTTATAGGCACATGTACTGCTAACCCCCTCTGAAGGTTCAAATCCACCAGAAGCTTCAAAGGAGTATTGGAAATCCAATGGAAGGTCAGCTATGAGCCACTTCCAGCTTGATAGCAATGAGCTTTTCATTTCCTTGAATCCTAGTTACAAGCATGAGGAGCTGTGTTACAATTCCAAAAACACACAGTTAACATCCACCAGCTGTTCCACAGGAGAATGGCGGGGCAATCTCCTCCCATGTCATTAACTGCTTCTGCAAACCTGTCCAAGGGTCAAACCTGAGTCAGTTCCTACTAGATGGCAAACAATAACAATAAATTTTGAGGGTATGAAGTTCTATTATTCCGTAGAAACAGCCCAAATGTCCAACCAAAATCGAATGGACAGAGAAATTATGGTACATTCACACGATGGAATACTGTGCAGCATGCAGAAGCAATGCTTTTTGTAAATTACACCTAACTTGGGAGGGACTGGAGAACATTATGCTGAATGAACTAACTCAGTCCCATAAAGACAAATACTGTCTAAAACCATTATTGTAGAATGAGTATGAGAATCCAAGGAGGGGGAGCAGAGGGATGAGGATGGGCTGCGGGGGAGTGGGAGTAGTCATAGAGTTGCACAATTTGATGGGAGGGTGAAGGAAATGGAAAAGATCTGGTGTGAAAAACAATGTATACAAACTTTGTAAATAAACCAATATAAAATTTAAAATAAAATTTTAAAGTTATTATGTAAAAAAAACAACAACAACACCTATTCTTCAAAATCATCCAATTGTGGAATTTCTGTTACAGCAGTGCTGGGTACAAAGACACTTCTCAACAACCCCTTGGGGTGGGTACTATTGTTAGGGAGCAGGAGCAGCAAACCCTGGAGAAAGTCTCATTAGGCAGGTGGTGGCAGTGCTTGGGCCCCTGCCCTGCCCAGCTCCAAATCCTCTTCCTGTGACTCTCACTATAACCACCTCTGACCGTCCTGCAAGTCTAAGACTACACATTTATCTTCCAACTTCTCCTCATCAACGAAAAGTAAATAAAGAAGTGTGTCTAGAATCGTAAAGATTTCTAGAGAAGGTCTCCGTCAGTAGCAGGGCTCCTACATGCTTAGGCAGACATCCGCAAGGACAGGGGAAGCCATCTCTGGTTCTTTATTTGAGGAGGTGGAAAGGGGCTATGTTCTGCCCACAGACCCTATTACTGCAGTCACCATGACCTCCTCCAATAGAACTCCCGAGCCCACCAGGGCTGTCTTCCTCCCACCTGGTACCATCTGTACGAGGCTTTTTCAACCACTGTCAGACGGGCCAGGTGATTCTCTATGTGCAGGTCATCCTGTGCATCTCAGTGTGTCCAGCAGTCTCCTGGACCTCTAGCCACTAGACAAGGAGCCTTGGTGGCAGGCGGTTAAGCATTGTTTTGCTAATCAAAATGTTGGCTGTTCAAACACACCCAGTGGCTCTGGACCTGACACCTTACTTCCATAAATATTTCAGAAAGCCCTACAGAAAAGTCCTACTCCTTCACATGGGGTCACTATGAGTCAGGAACACCTCAACAGCACTCAATAGCAAAAACCCAGCAGATCCTAAATACCACTATCCTCAACCCATCCTGGTGGTGACAACTAGAAATGTCTCCAAACATGAACCAGTGTCCAGAGGTGAGACAGCACAGTATTATCTCAGTTGAGCACCAGAGGCTGCAACACAAACAAATGTATGCAAACCCATGTTTACTGCAACATTCTTCACAATAGGAAAGAGAAGGAAACAAACCAAGTGCCCATCAATGAACGAATGACTAGAGAACCTGTTGTATGGTTATGCCGAGGAGTACTATACAGCACTGAAAAACAATGCCGCTTGTGAAATGCTACACAACACGGATGAGTCTAGAGGACGTTATGCTAAGTGAAGTAACTCAGTCACAAAAGTACAAACTCTATGTAAGATCCATGTTATAAAAACTAGAGAAAGGTTTACATACAGAAAGGATCAATCTAGTATGGTTACTGGCAGGGTACTGGTTTCTTGTTTTAGAGCATAAAAACCAAAAGAAATCTCTATTTGCTTTTTACAGTGAGTAATAGTTGAAGAATGGACTCAAAGATACTAATAATTAGGAAGATAAATAAAACTAGATGGTAGGGGATTTTTTTTTAATCATACGATGGCGCTTAACAAAAACAACATAGAGAGAGCTCTGTTGGCCTAGTGGACAGAAAGTTATGCTACCAAGCCAAAGGTGGGTGATTTTAATCTGCAGCCCTCAGATTGGTTTTGGTCAAACATTCTTCTAAGTGTTAGAGCACTGGTCTGTCCATTTGCTGTACAGACGTAATCCGTATTGCTGTAATGCTAAACACTGTGACACTGATGTGTCAAATGTGATAATGGTTACCCATGGTGGACAGTGTTTGGTGGAGCTCCCCGATTAAAACAAGCTTGGAAGCAGGAGTGGCATCCACTTCCCAAATAGCTAGCCTCCAGAAGCTCTATGAACTTGGAGAAAGTTATACAAGTGTTCAGGTCTTTTGTTCACAGGGCCACTATGAATCATCTACAACTCGATGGCACTTAACAACAAGAAGAAGGTTATTTTGTAAATTAGTTTATCCTCTCAGCAGCCTTTTAAAACAAACAGGTGAAGAAGCTGAGGTCTAACTCATTCTGTGAATTAGACATAATGAAGTTGGGACTCACACATATGAGTCAAGACTCTTAAGCTAATTAAAGCTTATTGACCTGCTCTGATGGACAGTAGTAGTAACTCCTAACACACTAGGATTAACAAATTCACCTACACAACTCCTTCAAAAACAATTTCCTTTATGAAGGTAAGGAATCATGACTTTGCCAATCAATGTGGATCAATTCAGATAGCTCCATACAAAAGTCAACTAGGTTAATTCTTCAGTCTACAGATAGGATGGGACGCTCTGTTGGCTGAATGACAGCAAGCTGTACTTCTAACCCAAAGGCTTCCAGTCTCCTCGATGTTAAAATTTACAGTCTCAGAAACCCAAAGGAGGATCAGCTGGGACTTGGAACTTACTCAACAGCAGTAAATTTTATACTAGCTCTTGCCCAGAAAATTGTTTTCCTCCACAGTTGATGTTTGCTCATTTTTCAGCCAACTTCATCATCACAATGCCCTCTCCACCCCCATTTCCCCAGCCAGGCGACCTAGTGGAGACATCAGACTTAAAATGGGTAACAAGTGTCTCCACATAATGGAACACTCTCCAGCCACAAAAAAGATGTACCGATACATGCTACAAGAATGAAGCTTGACTTTATTACACTCAGTGAAAACACCATCCATGAAAGAATACATATTCTTGGCTTTTGTTGAAATGATGCATTCAGAATAGGCAAATCCATAGACAGAAATGTGGTTACTGGTTGCCAGGGTGTGGGGGGTGGGGAAAGGAATGGCTGCTGAATGGTTCCAGAGTTTCCTTTTGAGATTATGAAAATTTCTGGAGCAGATAAAAGTAACAGTTGCAGAACACTGTGGATGTATGAAATGCCCCTACTTTGCACATTGTAAAACTGTTACATTTTTACAATTTAAACAAATAATGGCAGAATTTTAAAGTAGCACCTTGTAAAAATAAAGTTAACAACAAAAAACGGCAGAAGCAATAGAATTCCTCTGAATCAGGAGTGAATACAAGGTCTTTCTCTTTTCACTCCATCTTTCTATTATTGCAGAATATGGTCCGTACTCAAACCAAGCAAAATAGCATAAAAGAGAACAGAAAAAACCCAGAAGCTGCGTCTGCTGGAGCAGCTGAAGCCTCGCTAACGTGGCCAAGAACCAGGAGGTCACAGAGGTGAGCCGATTGGTCTGTCAAAGGCTTATTTTGTCTACACAACACGGTGCAGCTGGTTGGAAGTTTGGGGGTTTGTTTTCTTTTCCCTCGTCCGGACTGGCTGCTTTAACTTGGTGAATAAGCAATTTGAGAATGACTGGGGAAAAATAATATTTTTGCTCAAGCCCAGCTTCCCAAATTGCCTAATTAATAGAAGAGAGGAAAGTCCTTTCTTTGAAGGATCTGGCCCCAGGCGCCTGGAGCCAAAGTGAATTTTGGTTCCTCTCCAAGCCAAGGAGAATGACGCAACAGGAGACCACGGGGGGGGGGGGGGGGGGCTCGGCTCCTCCCTGGGGCCAAGAGCAGGTTTTTATCTAACAGGTGTGTTGGGGTGTTCATCTCCGTGCTACTTACCCTGGGGGGCGGAGAATGCAACCCACATACCTATGAGCTAGGAAAGGCTAGAGACAGTGAGGGCACTGGTGACTCAGTGGGAGAATCCTTGCCTACAGTGTGGGAGACCTGGGTTCGGTTCCTAGCCAGGACCCATCCTTTGCAGCCACCACCCATCCGACAGTGGAAGCGGGCAGGTTGCTGTGATATTGAGCAGGTTCTGATGGAACTTCTAGGCTAAGAAAGACTAGGAAGAAAGGCCTGGTGATCTACGGCTGAAAATCAATCCTTTAAAACCAAAGGGGTCACAGAGTCCAATCCACAACCGGTCAAGGTGGCAGCATAGGATTAAGCAGCATTTCTCTGTTGTGCGTGTTGTTGTTGGATGTGCCGTCAAGCACAGGGGTCATCATAATTGCCAACCAAGTAGATGAAAGCTGACGACAATGAAACACTAACTCGCTCGCTCACTCACTCTCTCGATCCTCCCCCGGGGTTTCTGAGGCTGTAAATCCCATAGAAGGAGACTTCCCACCTTTCTACCTCAGAGTTGCTGGTGGATTTGAACCATCGGAGAGGCACGACCTTTGGATTAGCAAGGTCCCTATGGACCAAGCCAGCAGGGTTTTCGAATGTAACTGCACCTGTGCTGTATCTATGCAACAGAACCTTGTGCTCCAAGTAGACGTGCTTCCTGCAAGATTTTTTTTTAAGTGTAAGTACATGATGAGTTATTTTCATTTCTGTTTGAGTAAAAGCACACTTGAATCCATAGTATGACTGCAAGAAAAAAAAAAATACAGGAAGCAAGCACATGAAAAAGCAGGGAATGATCCAGTTACGGGTATTTTCTATTTTGTTCTATGGACTTGGCAAACAGCAAGTGTTGCTTTTATAATCCAAAAAGGTTTTTTCCTCCGATATAGTCAGAGGATATCAAGGACCAGGCCTCTCTTTGAAATGGCTTCCAGCTTGCAAACGCCCTGGATTCGGCTTTGCTCTAGAGTCAGGAACGGCTGCAGATGCAAGGGGGACTCAGATCACAGGCAGAGGAGGAAGCTTCGCGACAGGCCTCCTGGCCACCTCCCAAAGATGCAACCCGAATGGATGACAGAGAGAAAGGCAGCCTCACAGTAGCATGAAGACCAAGGGTCTGGGGACCAGTCTCCCACCAGGAATAACACGTTCTTCCCCCACCCCCTGGTTGACTCACCATGAGCTGCTTTCTTCACTGAGAACCAGGAGGGTCCTTTGAGATCTAAATGTGGGCACTTTTCTCTACATCTGTGCACTCCCGTGTCTGCCACTCACCCAGTCACATGTCCTTAGGTAGGCCATTGAATCATTTCTCAGTAAAGAGACAATTGTCCCAGAAAGGTTCAAAGAGTCAAGTCCTCCAGGCCCTGATCCTGCCTGGGATAGCAACCCTGACCCAGGCCTGATGAGACACTTCTCTGAGCCTCCCAAAAAGGAGCTCCCAGACTCTCAGCGAGCAAACAGAAGTGATGTCACCAGTCCCAAATCAGGCATCTGGAAAGCGGCAGAGCCAAGATTTGAACCTACATCCCTAGCTCCACAGCCCCAAATTTTCTGAATTATTTATCTCTTTTGGGTTTACACTCTCCTTCTGGCTACGCGGTGACGTGAGGATCCACCCAGGTGTAAACTTTTGCTAAGAAGGACTAATAATGACAATGATGATGATGGACATTTTATTCTCCAGTTACTAAGTGTCAGACACTGAGAAGAACTTTTCACACATGGCTTTGGTTGATCGTTCAGCAAAGCCTAAGAAGCAGTCATTACAAGTATTTCAACTTCACAGTTAAGGAGATCAAGACATAGAAAGATAAAATGACTTGTCTGTCCAATACCACATGAGGCAGAGTGGGGGACTGAGCCAGCAAGGTCTGACATGTGGAGATTAAGATGATTGGTCCTAAGGCTTGGACATTTCAGTTGGGAGCTTTATAAAATTTTGGGGAATGGACCCTAAATACACAGTTTGCCCTTTTTTTTGCTCAGTCAGTAGTCTTGATCTCTAGTTTCTACTAACTGGGCAGCAATGCCTTGGGCTTGGAGCCCTTCACTCACTGTTGTTACTGTTGTTATTGTTGTTGTTGTGAAGTGCCATCAAATCAGCTTCTACTCACAGTAACTCCGTGAACAACTGATTGAAATCTCGCCCTCCCTTGCACCATCCTCAGTCTCCATCACGCTCAAGGCCATGGTTGCAGTCACTGTGTCAAGATGTCTTGTTGAGGATCTTCTCTTTCACTGACTCTCTATTTTCCCAGAATGGTGTCTTTTTCTAAGGATTAATGCCTCCTGACAGCATTCCCAAAGTTTGGCGACTAAGCTCACCATCCATGCCTCTAAGAGGCACACTAGTCACACTTCCTCCAACTCAGATTTGTTTGCCTTTTTTGACACACCAAGTCTCCTTTTATTAGAGAAGGACTGAGAGGGCTGCCCAGCTGTGCATCAGAGGACTTTGGCTGGTTTGAGCAGTGGACCAGCAGACATCAGCGGACTATGGAATGCTGGACATAGTGACCTAGCTGTGGGTTAGATGTTACCGAGCTGAAGGACACATGGTAAGATGGCCTTTTTTATGCCTATCATGGACGTGGAGGAGTTCACTTCCCAACTTTTGTATATCAGTCAAGGCACAGAAATTCATAATATCTTGGATCAACAAACAAGGCCACTTGCAACTGGAAGTGGAGGCTCAGCTCCCCCCTCACCAGATCTCCGCACGTCCCACAAAGGAGACCCAAATCTTGGCTGACTCTGAAAGATCAGGCATAGGAGAACTTCTTCTGAGTCTTCTCCCAGTCCTATCCTCTAGGACTGAGTTTTCACTTTGATGGGAAAATGAAGACTTGACTTCAAAGTGGTTTTGAAAGGACTCTCACTAATACTTGAACTGGGTCCTCAGCTTTATTGCAAGGTCTTTTATGCCCATGAGAAGATGAAAGATGTTTACATTTCAAATGAGTGCATTTCTGCTGTCAACTCAAAGGCAGAATTGCAGTGGGGAATCTACTGTCAGTGACCTCTCCAGAGTACTCAGGAGCAACCTTGTCAGCCTAGAGACTAAGGTGCACCTGATCCAGGCCATGGTCTTTGCAATTACTTGGGGTGCATCAGAAAGCTGGACAGTGACTAGGGATGACAGAAAAACAATGTCTTTGAGTTGTGGTGCTGGAGAAGAGTGTTGAAAATACCATAAACCACCAAGAAAACAAAATAAGTCTGTCTTAGAGAAGGTGAAACCAAGTTTCTCCTTGCAGGCTAGGATTTTGAAGCTCTGTCTCACATACTTTGGGCATGTGGCCAGGATGAACTAGTCCCTGGAGGAGGACATCATGCTTGGAAGGGTGGAGAGACAGTATAGGAGAGGAAGACCCCAGATGAGATGGATTGATACAGTAACTGGGATGATGGAGGTAGGTGTGTCAGAGTCAGTGGGACTGGCTCAAGACAGGGCAGAATTCAGAGCTTTTGTACATAAGGTTTCTATGAGTCACAAGCAACTCGATGGCATATAACAACAACAACAACCCAAAGGCACATGGCTTGTACCACCAGCTGCCTTACTGGTAAAATATGGGCAATCTCCCATCTGTGTGATTTACTACCTCTGAAAACTGGCTGGAAGATAAGCTATGAGTCAGTTCTGATATGACACCATCACCGACAACACAACATTTGAAAGACTCGCATTTTGCAACTTACACTAATCTAGTATTATTGTTATTAGATGCCATCTAGTCCACTACGACTCACAGCAAACCTATGAACAACAGATCTAACCTTTGCCCTGTGTTACAGCATCCTCACAATCTCCATCATGCTCAAGGCCACCTTGGCATTCACTGTGTCAGTCCATCTCACTGAGGATCTTTCTCTCTTTCACTGATCCTCTCCACCTGTCCCAGAACAATGTCTCCTCCAAAAGCTAGTTCCTCCTGAAAAGATTCCCTTATTAAATGAGACTAAGTTTCACCATCTTTGTCTCCAAACAGTGCACTTCCTCTGTGACAGATAGATTTGTTTGTTCTTTTGGCATTCCATGGCCAACACCACAATTCAAAGGTATTGCTGCTGCTGCTGCTGCTGCTTCTACCATTCAATGAGTATATTGTCTGACTTTCAAATGCATAGGAAGCAACTGTAAAGCCTATGGTTTGGATCAGGCCCACCTTAGTCTTTAAAATGACATCTTTGCTTTTTTAGAACTTTGAAGAGGTCCTTGACAGCAGAGTTTCCCAATGTAACACATTGGCTTCTTGACTGCTATTACCATGGATGTTGATTGTGGATCTTTGACAGTTTCAACCTTTTCTCCATCTATCTTGATGTTATCTGCTGATCCAGTGCTGAGGGTTTTGTGTTCTTGATGTTGAGATGCAATCCATATTAAAAGCTGTACTCAACCCAGCATCAGTTGGTACTTTCTTGTTAATATATCCTCCAGGTCATAAAAAAGGCAGAACTCTAAGTATCTGCATCAGTTCTTCCTTTATAAAGACTTCACTCTACATTCAGCTTTGTCACACACACACACACACACACACATACACACACACACGTTAAAACACATGACTCTCCTAGGAGGAGTGGAAAGGTAATTGTGTAACAATGAATGAATATTAAAAAAAAAAATTAACTAGGAGTGGGGGAAGGGCAGGATGGAGTAAAATGCAACAATGAATGAATGAAAATCTAACTTTTCTGAAACTTTCATTAAAATCATAATTAAGATTAAAAAATTTATTGAAAGAACACATGAGTTTCTTTTTAAAAAATTTTAATTTTATACTGGTTTGCTTACAAAGTTTCTATATATTGTTTTTCACACCAGATCCTCCCCATTTCTTTTACCCACCCATCCTTCCACCCATCAAATTGTGCTACCCTGTGATTACCCACGCACCCTACCCCATCCATCCTCACCCCTCTGCTCTCCCCTTTCCCTTCTTGTTCTGAATAATCTAGTTTTGCTAGTTATCTATTTCTACAGTAATGGTCTTATATGATATTTGTCCTTATGGGACTGAGTTCATTCGGCATAATGCTCTCCAATCCGTCCCAAGTTAGGTAGTGATAGTGATTATAAAAATCATTGCCTCAGCATGCTGTGTAGTATTCCATTGTGTAAATACCATCATTTCTCAATCCATTTGATTATGGTTGGACATTTGGGCTGTTTCCATGTTCTTGTGATGGTGAATAAATCTGCTATGAACACCGGTATACAAATCTCTGTTTGGGCCCCAATTCTAATTTTCTTAGGGTAAATTCCAAGCAGTGGAATAGCTGAGTCATATAGAAGTCTATGTTCAGCTTTCTGAGGAAATCCCAAAGCTGCCTTCCAAAGTGGTTGTACCATTTTACAATCCAACCAACAGTGTATAAGAGTTCCTATCTCACCACATCCTCTCCAAGATTTAGTACTTGCTGTCCTATTAAACTTCGTCACTGCCACTGGGATGAGATGGTGTCTCATTGTGGTTTTGATCTGCATCTCTCTTATCGCCGCTGATTTTGAGCATTTCTTTGTGTGTCTGTCAGCCATCAACACAGGAGTTTCTTAGCTAAAATTCATCAACCCATGACACATATCTCCATGAGTCTTCTTAGGAGTGTGTCCAGCTCTGGGATTTCAGAACAAAGACAATTTCTCAGTTTTAAATCATGAGATAAAAGCATAGGCAACATCTGACCCCACAAGTAAACTAAGAAGCTAGCTGAGACCAGAGAAGTGACTTGCCCAAGGTCACACAGTAAATCAGTCCAAGTGGACACCCAACCCCAAGGTTCACAGCCCAGCACACTGCCCAGAGAAGAAGAATAGAGGTCACTGTCAAAATTGCAAGGGGATGAACACAACTTCTCCATCCCTGAAGAGAGGCAATGGCTCTCTTTGAATTGCCACCGCAAGTTTTCAAAGCCTTTCCTAACCTAATATATGTAAAGAAATCTTTGGAGAGTCATTCTCCATTAATCAGCTGTCAGCAGCGTTCTGAGGGAGGGGAGGAGAGTGGAAAGTGGTGAGGACTAACTCATTTCCCAGAGCCAGTCGGTCTTCCGGATTTCAAAAACGAGTTTCACAGAGCCAACCACTTTGGGGGTGTCTGAGGAAATGAGAAACGCCTAGAATACCCTCAAATACTAAGGCAGCATGGTAAAACTCCAATTTAGTGATTTGCACACTTCACTTGTGCATCAGGATCATCCAGAAGCCTTGTTAAAACACAGATTGCGGTCCCCACCCATCCTTCTCTGGGTTTCTGATTCACGGAGGCCAGGGCAGAGACCAATGCATTACATTTGCAACAAGTTCCTAGGCGATGCTCAGGCTGCTCGTCCACAGCTGAGAGCTCTGAGAGCTCATAGCTCACTAAACCTATGTGAATGGTCCAGATAAGAAGGTGGAAAGGCAGCTTTGTTCACCTGGAAGCAGGACAATGGGCTAGTCTGCTTGTGACTCAAAGTCAGGTAGATTTGTGTAGGCACCTGAGCTCTGCGAGAAATCCAGGAAAGCTGATCTATTCCCTGTTGCTCCCTGGTACCTGACCTTGGAGTGGCTACTGTGTGTTTTTCTTTTTTGTTGAATGGAGAGTTTTTCTTTTTCTTTTCAAGGAGACGAGTGATTTGAGAGGGAGGGATTGAGCAGGGAGAAAAGTGCAACAATGAATAACTGGAAATTCGAAGTCTATGTAAACCTTCATTAAAATTAATTTTAAAAAATAAATAAAAATAGCGAGAAGTGAAACAAAGCACTTGATGCAACTTTTACAACTACAAATTAAATGCAAAGAATGACACATCATTACATAAGCAGCATAAAATATAATTTAAATGTCAAAAGAACTAAGGATTCTTTAATCATGCAAAAATTGCAGAATGTGTTAAATGTCTCAAATTGTCCTATGCAAAAAAAGTTTTTAAAAGTACAAATAGTATTGTTTTATATGCAAGAATAAAGAAATCAGGAAAGGGAAAAAAGAGGGAGAGAGGAGGCCTGGTCAAAGATTCACAGTGGTTATAAAACATTGTATGATGTCACTTGCATGCAGTATACAGAACAGGCAAGTATATATTCTTCTTCTTCTTAGATGCCATTGAGTACAACTCAGTTACCTTATTATGAACAACTGACCTGTCCCTTGCCCTATCCTGTGCCATCCCCATCATCTCTGGTATACTTATAGTCACTGTGTCAAACCATCTGGTTGAGGGTCCTCCTTTCTTTTCCTGGCCCTCTACCTTTCCAAGCATGATGTCTTTTTCCAAGGACTGGGTACTTCTAACAACATACCCAGAGTAAGTGAGATGAAGCTTTGTCATCCTTGCCTCTAAGAAGCACTCTGACCCAACCTCCTCCAGGAAGGTTTGTTCGTTCTTCTGATAATCCCTGAGATATTTAGTACTCTTTTCCAGCACCATAGCTTATAGGCATCAATTCTTCTGTTATCCTTATTCTGTCTTAGATGAATAGCAAGTAATTTAAAAAAGAATAGGGCTTGCATCGTTGAGTACACCTTAGTCTATAAACTGACATGATCACTGCTCCTTAGCACTTTGTAGAGGTCAAAACCAGTTTATTATGGTTCCCCAAGGACATGTAGGAGGGAAGGGGGAAAGTGGAACTTGATAAGGGACACTGAGCTTCTGTTAAGGACTTCTGGTGTCACGGGGCTGCTAACCAAATGGTTGGCAGTTCAAATTGATGAGTTGCTGGGCAGAGAAAGGTTGGCCAGTAACCTCCTTTTATAGCCTCAGAAATCCAAAGGAAGATCATTATGAGTCACGTAAGACTCAACGGCCATAGGTTTGAAATGGCAAGCAATTAGTTACATACACACACATACACACATATTTGCCATGATAAAAATGAGAGAAAAATTACAAATGGTTCATGAGTTTGCAATTTCTTGGTCTTGGCCAAGAGATTGTTCTTGGGTGGAAGTTGTACTGTTAACCCTAAAGCAGATGGTTCAAATTCACCAGATGTTCCAAGGGACAAAGACTGTCAGTCTCCTCCCATGTGTTTTACAGCCTCTGAAAACCCACAAGAGGGTCAGCTATGAGTCTGCTCTGACTCATTGGCAATGAGCTTTGTTGTTGATTATTAGATAGATAGATAGATAGATAGATAGATAGATAGATAGATAGATGATAGATAGATAGATAGATAGATAGGAGAGAGAGAGATGAGAGCGAGGGAGAGAGAGAGACAGAGAGAGAGCGAGTGAGAGATGAGAGCGGGAGAGACACACAGAGAGAGCGGGGGAGAGAGGGAGACAGAGAGAGAAAGAGCGCGGAAGAGCGAGCGAGAGCACGCACTCTCTGGTGGAAAGAAGCTGTGCTGCAATCCCGAAAGCACACAGTTTGAGGCCACCAGCTGGCTCTGCAGGAGAAGGATGCTCAACCTCCTCCCGTGCGATTCACTGCCTCTGAAAACCTGCCAGAGGGTCAGCTATGGGTCAGTTCAGACTCGACAGTACACACAACAACATATCTGTATCTATATCTATCATCTATATCTACATCTTGGAAGCAGGAGCGGCATCCACTTCCATAATAGCTTGCCTCCAGAAACCGTATGAACCTGGAGAGAGGATGAGAAACACCCAGGCGTTTAGGACTCTCCTTCATAGGGTCGCTATGAGTTGCCTGTGACTCAACAGCACTTGACGAGGACGATCTCTCTCATTCTCTCTCTCTCTCTCTCTCTCTCTCTCTCTCTCTCTCTCTCTCTCTGTCTCTCTCATCTATATCTATACCTGTCTATCTAAATATGTTGTTGTGCTGTTATGTGCCATTGAGTCACCTGCAACTCATAGCAACCCTATTACAACAGCCCAAACCCTGCTCTATTCTGTGCCAATCTCACTGTCTCTAACACCTACCCCCATTTTACCCCAGTCACTGGAGAGCAGTTCAGTATTGAAATATGAACATGATATGATTTTTCCCCCATGTAATAACTTTCAGGTGGATTTTCTTATTTTAAAAAGTGATAATCCTCATTACAGAAAATTTGGCAAATGCCTTGAGGTAAAAAGAAGAAAATAAGTGGCATCCCTAATCTCACCCTTCCCTAGTAATTACTCATCAATTGAGCGTACATTCTTTAGTAATTATTTTTCTACATATCAGTGTAATTTTTTTCCTGTGCATGGGATGTTCAGGTAGCTACCTTTTCACACAGTATTTCAAGAACATTTTAAAGTGGTACAACTCTGCTGAGAGCATAGACCCTGGAGCCAGACTGCTTGAATCTCTGCCAGTGTTTGCTATATGTATCAGGTAGGGCACTGTGGACAAGTGAATGAACCTCTCTCTCAATGCCTCAGTTCCTTCAATGAAATGAAAGTGATGACACCATCACGGAGGCTTTTTTGCGAGACTTATGTACAACATTTAGGGTAATGAATAATAGGTAGTGAAAGTGACATTTATATAGGTTACCTCCTATTGTGTGCCCTTAGACTAGCACCAGAGTATTCCATTATACACTGTTTTGTTATTAGATGCCATTGTGTTGGCTGTGACTCACGTGGTTGTTGTTGTTAAGTGACTCCAAGTGACCCTCTGAGTAACACATCTAAACCATGTCCTACCTCTAGGCATCCTCATCATCTGCAGTGCACTTGATGTCATGGCAGCAGCTACTGCGTCAGTCTGCCTCATCGAGAATCTCCTCTCCTTGACTGACTCTCCACTTTTTCAAGTACGGTGTCTTTTTCCAAGGAGTAGCCTCTCCTAATATGCCAAAAGTAAGTAAAACAAAGCTTCACCATCCTTGCCTCTAAGGACCATTCTGACTACACTTCCTCAAAAATACATCTGTTTGTTCTTTTGGCAGTCCACGGGACACACAGCACTCTTCTCCAACACCGGAATTCAGCAAAATCAATTTTTTTCCTCAATTTTTAAAATTATTAATTTTAATGAAAATTTACAGAAACTTTGGTTTTCCATTCATTCATTGTTGCACTTTTCTCCTTGCCCAACCTCCCCCCCCAGCCCAGTTCACTCTTCTCTTTGAAAAGTAAAAGAAAAATTATTTCATTGTTAAACAATCCCTCCCCCCAGGTCCACTCCACTATGCAGCCTTCATTCTGGACTCCTGTTATGATAATAATACCTAATCACATATCCCTTTTAAACAGTTCCCCCCAGTCTGTGTTAATGCAGTATACATTATTCATCCCATCTTTCTCAGTCACCCCCCAACCCCGATGTCAGATCTGTTTTACAACAGTGGAACCATGCAATATTTGTCCTTTTGTGACTGAGATACTTCACTCAGCATCATGTCCTCCAGGGTCACCCATTTTGAATAATATTGCATGAGTTCCTTGTTTTTCCATGCAATGTAGTATTCCATTGTGTGAATATACCACAGCTTCTCTATCCATTCGTTTGTTGTTTCCAACTCCTTGTTATTGTGAACAAAGCCGCAATAAACATGGGTGTGCATGTGACATCAATTTTTCTCTCATCCTTATTCATTGTCCAGCTCTCAGATGGATAGCAAGTGATTGAAAAGACCATGGCTCAAATCAGGAGCATCTTAATCTTTAAGCTAACATAACTGCTCTTCAGTACTTTGAAGAGATCCCTGATAGAAGCACAGTACATCTGATTTTTTTGACTGCTGGTACCAATGGTGTGGATTGTAGATCCAAGTAAGACTAAATCATTGACAAGTTCACTCTTTTCTCCTATCGTGGTGTTGTCTGTTGGTTCAGGGAAGAAGATACTTTTTTTCCTAGATGTTGAAATATAATCCATATTGCAGGCTGTAGTCTTTGTGGTCTGTGATTCATAGGGACCCTATACAAGAGATGGAAACCTTACCCAGTCCTGTCCCATCTTCACAGTCTCCACCTTGCTTAAGTCCATCGTTGCAGTCACTGTTTCAGTCTGCCTTTCTTCACTGACCTTCTACTTTTCCAACCATGATGTCCCATGATGTTTATTCATTTGCCAGTAACCTATTGTTCTCAATCTCTCACTGTGGTCTAGGCAGAACCAACTCATAGTTGACTCTCCATAAGGTTTCTGAGGCTGTATTTGTACAGGAGAGAATAGCCCACTTTTCTCCTGCAAAGCTGTTGGTAGGTTCAAATCGTTAAAGTAGTGTGGCCTTTTTGGATTAGTGGCACAACTAAGTTCCTATGGACTATGGCACCAGAGCTTACCCTAATATGTTACGGATATTGTTAGATGCCATCAAGTCAAGTACAGCCGACAGTGATACTAAGAATAACACATCTGAACCCTGTCCTATCCTGTGGCATCCTCGTCAGTTCAGACATACTCACGCAGCAGTCACTGTGTCAAGCCATCTGGTTGAGAGTTTTCCTCTCTTTCAATTGAGCTCCTGTCTTTCCATGCATGATGTCCCTTTCCAAGGAAGTGTCTCCTAACAACATGCCCAAAGTATGTGAAGTAAAGCTTTGTCATCTTGGCCTCCAAGAAGCACTGTGGCTGTGTTTTCTCCAAGACGTTTGTTTCTTCTTTTGTTAGCAGTCTATGGGATATTTCATATTCTTCAAAATCACTCAAAGGCATCAATTCTTCTACTATCATCCTTACACATTGTAAAGCTTTTAGATGCATGGCAAGTTAGTTTAAAGATCAAGACCTGAATCAGACGTACCTTAGTCCTCAAACTGACATCGTTGCTCATCAGTAATTTGGAATGATCCCTAACTACAGACTTTCCCAATGCAATAATTCTCCTGATCTCCTGACTGCTGGTACCAAGTGTGTTGGTTATCGATCCAAGATGAAGCAATCACCATCATCCTAGTGTTAGAGATTTAAAATTTTCCCATTACTTCTATAATAAAATAGTGTGATGAACTTATTTTTATTATATATATATTCCCTAGAAGTTCAAATTGATAAGCCAAAGATGGTTTAAACCATCTAGATGTTTGATTAGTTTTGGGGTGTTTTTTGGTTGGTTTTTTTAAAGGTTATTAAAAGAGAAGAAGACCCTCAACCAGATGGATTGACACAGTGACTGCAGCAATGGGCTCAAGTGTGTCAGAGATGATGAGGATGGCACAGGATAGGACAGGGTTCAGGTCTGTTGTTTGGAGGGTTACTATGAGTCATACATGGCAGTACCTAATAACAATAACAAAAGAGTTTTTTAAACATACTTTCCAAGTCACCCTTCAGAGAGCTGGCACCAGTATAACTTTGCCTCACACAGTACCTAGGAGTCTTAACTTCCAGAATCCTGATAGTTTCAGAATCAGTTCCCCCTCGCTATTGCCTTTGATATAATTTGTTTGCATTTGGTTTTCTTTCATATGCTTCCAGCCTCTGTGCATGTACCATAAATAAATTTCTTGTCCATACACTTTGCCCAGCGATTGTTTATCTTAGTTATTGATTTGCAAGAACTCTTTATATAGCAATGATATTAGCCCTTTGTCACAGAGATGTTCCAAGTACTTTCTCCAAAGTATCATCAACCTCATTTTTTTCTTCGGATGGTTTTCTTTCCTTGTGAGTTTGTTTCTTGGTTCCTCTCAGATCCACCTGGAAACCAACCAGAAGCCTCCTAGCCTCCTCCCCCATCTCCATCTTCCCTGCCCAGCTCCACCAGCCCTGGGCCCTTTTAACTTTGCAGCCTGGGGCCATTGCTTTGATTTACTGCCCCCTACATAATGAAAAACCCCAGATTGGAAAGTGGTCTGTCAGGTCTTTCCAGAAGTTCGAGATGACCCCAAATCCGCTGGGCTCCTACCCCTGCTGGCTGCCTCACAAATGCTTGATTCAGGTCACAGGTCATCACGCCCCACTGACCCCCAAAAAGGGATAACTCAAGCCCCCTGGTGATAACAGTTGATGCCAGACAACTGGCTGGGGGCACTTGCTTCTCTAAATTTCCCTGTCTTTTCTGGATGGAATGTAGGTTATAGCCAAGGATTACACAAAGAAAAATAATATTCAGTAGAGGAAATAAATAAAAGCAGCCCCTTCTGAGCTCTGCTCAGTGCCAATCACCATACAGACCTTAGCTCTCCAGCAAGGACAGCGCGCAATGTCCCTGTGCTCCTTTCTTAACTGAAGAAACAGAAGCTCAGAGAAGTTAAGTAACTTGCCTGGGGAAACCCAGCTTATGAGAATTAAAACTAAAATTGGCGTTTGGCTCATCAGCTTTCGAAACCTGCATCCATCTGCTGAACTTCACTCACAGGCCCGCCTGGATTTAAGCCCAGCTTTATCACTGGTTTAATACTTTGACACCAAGAAAACCACTTCCCCTCCCTTGTCCTCAATTTTCCACCCTCTGGGAACAACAGCCTGCTTGTATATTGTACAATATTGGGGAGAGGACCAAGTTTTAGAAACATAGACATAAACCTCTACAAACTGTGAAGTGTTGAACAAAGGTATAAATGACACCTACTTAGACAAATTCATGGACAATGAGTAAGGATGATAGAAGAATTGATGGCCTTTGAGCTGTGGTGCTGGAGAAGAGAATTGAAAACAGATTCATCCTAAAGAGGGTGAAACCAGGTTGCTCCCTGGAGGCAAGGATTCTGAAGCTCCGCCTGACATACTTTGGCCATGTTGCAAGGAGTCCTTGGAGAGGGACAACAAGCTTGGAAAGGTGGAGGGACAACCCAAGAGAGGAAGACCCTTGATGAGGTGGATTGACTCAGTGACTGGGATAATGAGGGGTAGGTGCGTCAGAGATGATAATGTTGGCTCAGGATAGAGGAGAGTTCAGAGTTGTTGTACATAGATAAGGTTGCTATGAGTCACAGGCAACTTGATGGCACATAACAACAACCACCACCATTTATTAAGGAGTCCCAGTGGCACTGTAGGTTAAACATTAGACTGCACGGAAACAGAGGAGGGAGAAAACTGTTTAAAAGAGATATATAACTAGGTATTTCTGTCATCACAGGAGTCTAGAGCGAGGGCTACATGGTGGAGG
>NW_006399778.1:14801433-14803970 GCF_000299155.1 Elephantulus edwardii | reverse complement strand
AGATTAATCAGAACTGACTTTGACAAGCACTGTGGCAATTGGACAATTAAAACAGACATTCGGATGGCGGGGAAGAAGAACAAACTGGGGAGGAGGGTGGAGAGAATGGTGCAGCAATGAAGGAGTGAAAGCCCAGAAACCCTGTGAATGTTCATTGAATCTAATAAAATTTAATAATAATAAAAAAAGAAAAAGAGTGAAAAAAAAATTAGGCTGCTAATCAGAAAGCCTATGGTTCAAACCCACCAGTCACCCCATGGGGAAAAGATGGAGAGATCTCCTCTTGTGAAGATTTGCAGCCTCAGAAATCCTACGTGGCTCTTCTTCTCTCTGCCCCACAAGGTTGCTATGAGTTAAAATCGACTCAATGGCAGTGAGGGAGGTTGGTGGCACAGTTGATAAGGGACTAACCACTAACAGAAAGGTCACTGGTTTGAAGCCCCCAGGGGCGACACACTCAAGTTGATTTGGCTGCACCATGTTTTTAGCTGCTGAGTGATAGTCTCTGATTGGTGCAGACAATTAAGCCCTCGGCAACTAACCAAAAGGTTGGAGAGTCAAACTCACCTCGAATTGTCCCAGAAAAGAAACCTGGTGACCTGCTTCCAAGGAGCACAGCCCTGAAAAGTCCTGTGGAGAGTGATTCTACTCTCCAGCACGTGGAGTCATCAGGAGGCAGGGTCGACCTGAAGGCAGCTGTTGGCTAACCACTTACTCACCTGCAGCCTTTCAGCTTATGGCCAAAGCCCAAAACCACACAATTCAATTCCAGTTCCCCATGACCCACGTTGCTGGTGCTATGCACCGTCAGGTCTGAGTCTCCTCCCATCTGATCCTTAAGGAGGTTTTCAGAGGTTGTCAATAATGTGTAAAGAGACTGCTCATCTTTCTCCCTCAAAGCAGCTGCTGAACTCAAACCGCATGCCTTTGTATTGGCAGCACAGATCCTACCACTTGACCATCAGAGCTCCACGCCTCAACCTATAGGCAAATTCAATCTACCCCCTCAGGTCTTTAAGACAATAAATCTTTTATAACAGCCCCAACTTTATCCTGTGATGCAGCTGGTACATCTGAACAGCATCCTTTTGCTGAGCTCCACTCATGGACACACCTGACTCTGAGTCTAGCATTTATCCACTGCACCACCAGGACTTCTCTGTATCACTTGTGTCCATTCGCTCATTCTCACTGCCCTTGAATCAGAGTTGATTGATAGCTGACCCTCCACTGGGTTTCCAAGACTGTCAGTCTTACAGGGGAAATTACCCATCTTTCTCCCTTACAGATGCTGGTGGATTTGAACTGTCAGAGAGGTTTAGACCACACCACCAGAGCTTCCTGATGTAGATCTGCTGGTTTCTACTAGGACTACTAGGTCATTCAGGGTATTCATGGATTCAGCTGTAGCTGATAAATCGGACCTCTTTATTTTTCTTCTTTAAAGCCATGAGAACAGTGGCAGTTCAGCGGTAGAATTCCATGTGGGAGACAGAATTGATTCCCAGCCAATGTACCCCATACACAGCCACCATCCCATCTATCAGCAGAGCCTGGTGTGTTCCTGTGATGCTAGACAAGTTTCACCTTACGAAGAAAGGTGTGGCAGTATTCTTCCAGAAATACATCAATGAAAACCCTACAGTGGTCCAATTTACTATTAGTCATGGGATTGACCTCAGATTAGACAGTCTATTGTGCACAGGGTCCCCAGGGTCCCCATGATTCAAGGCTAACTCAGCAGTAACTTCCAACACTTTATATAATGATAATGTTGCTGTTATGTGCCATCAAGTCTCCTGTGACTCATAGTGACCCTATGTACAGAAGCTTGGAAGCCTGCCCTGTCCTGAGCCAGTCTCACTAACTCTGACACACCTACCTCCATTGCCCCACTTACTGCATCAATCCATCTCATCCTGGGTCTCTTCCTCTCCTGCACTGTCCCTCATAATAATGATACATCATAAAAATGCTATAGAAGACAAGACAAACAAGTTGAAGAATGACACGGTAGAGCATTTATATAAACTGTTGAAATGATACATTTTTATGTAAACAGGCAGTCAAAGAATAATAGAAAAAAGCAATCCAAATTAGGCTCAGCTGTTAGCTGGTTACTAGCTGGTTACTACTTTCATCTGGGGGAAAAACACCAATAAAAGAAATAAGCCCCTAAAAAAAGAGCAGGTAATCATGTGAAATCTGGATAGCAACCTGGAAAGCTAATGTGCTATCAACACCCAAGGACAGGGGTTTGAGGTAAGGAGTATTGGGGGGAGACGGAAAGGTAATGTGGATAGCGACCTGGGAAAAAATTACCTATCTTTCTCCCTTACAGATACGAGAGAGGTGAGGTGAGGCGAGGGTCTCTCTGGAGACTAAGGTGTGCCTGATACAGGCCATGGTCTTTGCAATCACTTGTTATGCATCAGAGAAGACAGAAGGATAATTGATGCCTTTGAGCTGTGGTGCTGGAGAAGTGTATTGAATGTACCATGGACTGCCAGGAAAACAAACAGGTTCATCCTTGAGAG
>NW_006399778.1:14773335-14799972 GCF_000299155.1 Elephantulus edwardii | reverse complement strand
ACTGAGTGAGAGAAATAAGTTTTTCTGCTGCAAGCCTCAGTTTCTGAAACTCAGCATTGGTGGGGGGTGGGGTGCCCAGGCAGGCTGAACACTACAATGGTGGAAGAGGAGGGGGCCCTTTGCAAAGGCACTTTTTGATCTGCTCTAACTGGTACTATAGAGAATTAGATGGAATTCATTTTTATGATGAAGGAATTAATGGTTATGGAGAGAATCGGGTTCAGGTGGAAGACTTGAATCCAAAGAAGGGAATAAAGCCTTGAAATTCAAATGAAAAATTATTATATAAGCATAAAGGAAACCTATTTTACACCTGTAAGACTAAATGTATAAATATGAACCAACTGCTCCCTCTGGGAAATGGGGATTGTGCTTTTAATTCACCTAGACAAATATGCAGTGCACTCTCCCTTCCACCTATACATTTCAATAAGACCTGGCACCTGCCAGGGGCTCCTGAGCACCCCCAGCCTGGCTACCTCCTCCCTTGAGCTGGGCACCTTTTGACCAAGCAAAAACCCTTCTGGTTTCCCAGGAGTCTCCAGGAAGCAGGCAGATTCTTGAAGTGGCAAACACTTTGGACAAGGTCATCTCAAAGACTACCTCCCAGGGCTTACATCCTTTTCTCTCACAGCCCACCCAATCCATCCCTCACTCTTCTGGAAGGATATAAAATCTTAGATCATTAAAGTGCTCCCACTTAACTCATTCATCCAATCACTCTACCACGTGCCAGATTCTATGCTTAGCAATGTGGACCATCTGGTTTACACAACAGAGAAACTGGAGCCTCAGATAAAGAATGAAGAACAAGAAAGAAGGGAGCTCTGGTGGCCTAGTGGCAAGAAGCTGTGCTGCAATCTTGAAGGCACGTGGTTCAAATCCACCAGATGCTCCACTGGAGAAATATGAGCTATCTCCTCCTGATCTAGTTGAATATGACTCAAAGATATACAACAGAGGTGGGGGGGGTGAAGAATAAGAAATAATAAAACAAAGAGGCCTTAGTTAAAAGGTCTGCTTTGATGTGTCCTTGACCTTGAACCAGTGTTTGGATATCTCCCCTCTATAAAATGGAGACCTTAATATCTGCTGCACAAGACAACTGTGAGATGAATTAGATTTTATGACCAGTGCTTGGCCAAGAGACATTAAAAAATGCCGGTCGTTAATGTTGGTGTTCAAGGTCAAACAATAATATGGTCGTTCAATGCAGCTCTTTTGAGAAAACCCCCTGATAGTGTAAATGGTTGATGTGCTGGGCTGCTAACCAAATCGCTGTACATGTGCCACTACCCAGAGGCATCTTGGCAGAAAAACCTGGTAATCCACCCCAAAAAGTCAGCCACTGAAAACCCTCTGGATAACCCACATGGGATGAACATGAGTTAGAAATTACTTGAAGGCAACTTGATTTTTCCTTCCTTGTTGAGCACCTTCTGTGTTCCTTTAGACATTGAGCTCAGCCCTAGAACTGCAGAGGGGGGCAGCATGTATTGAGTGCCTAGTGTGACCAAACTCTAGGCCAGATAGTTTTTTCTAACTCATCAGCTTTACTTAAGACAGTAGAGAGATGCTATCATTTGAGTTCTGCTTAAGCACCCTTCACCATTCATCCTCTTGACACTCCAAGGACTGAGATGTCTCCAGTTAATCTAGGAGCCAAGCCTAGCACACAGAAGGCTCCACATCACCTAGGAAACTCTGGCCTCACAAATTCATGTTCAAGTCTCCAAGCCTTTTCACGGGTTCAGATATTTTGCCTCAGGAGGTGCCAGCTTGTGCTAAAATAATCCATCCATTTATTCAATGAATGTTTCTTGACCATCCACAATGCTGGCCACTTAGGACACAGTAAAAAGGGCCTTTATCTTTGAGGAGCTTCCGCCAAGTCCTTGGCTCCTTCATCCAGAAAAAGAACACCTTTCTCTCGAGTGGGTCAAGATAAAGAAGTAGGACCCCTAGGCTCTGGGCACCAGAAGAACCTATTTCCACGCGCTACCCCTTCCCAACAGCTAACCTGAGGTGGACAACAGGCAACTTTTGATCTTTCCATCTTCATTCTCATCCCACCCCACTTCCCCAAAACTTGGGGGCCAGGAGGGAAAGTTGATCTGGGCTTGTGGACTTCCTTGAAACTCTGAAGCAGCCTAGAGCTCCAAGCCAGCTGGCTCTGGGCACCACCACCCTCTTTGATTTTTTTAATGGAAATGCTTTGCCTGTTGCATAGATGCTCAGCTGTGATAAGGTAGTTGTTCAAGGGTTCAATCTACAATCCATTAACGCTGGACTTGGTGCAAATTGAACTTGGAGAAGCCATCTACAGAGGCTAGAGAAGACAGCCTAATGTGACCTGACACTTGCTCTTTTGTTCAGGCAGCTGAGAGCTGGCTGCTGGGGAAGAGGTTTCTCTCCCAGGCTCTCAGTTCCAGAACACAGAACTTCCCATCACACACACACACACACACACACCTATTCCTCTATCTACACAGTGCCACTTGTACAAACATATATGTGTGTACGCATGCACACTCACGCACATGCTTGATTATTTATGCAAGCACACACATGTTCTCAGCCTCATATATTCTTATATATGCATTTTGTCACATACACACAACCACTTCCACCCCACTTCATCCCCTTTAGCTCACTGAGACCAGAGGGTGAGACATTCTTCTCTTCCTGGGAGACCCTCTACCCCGCACTAGAAATAGAAAGGAAGAGAGAGAGAGAAAGAGAGAGAGAGAGAGAGAGAGAGAGAGAGAGAGAGAGAGAAGGGCAAGCCTTTTTCAGGTATCGTGGAACCTCCCCCCCACCCCACCCCCGAACGATGGTCTGGCTGCATCTCTGTCCCTGAGAGCCAGTGGAAATGCAGTTGGCCAAAGAGGGAAGTCCAGAGAAGCAACAGAAGAGGAAGATGGAAGAAAAAAGGCAAAGGAGGAAGGTGAAGAGGGGAAAGATGACATGGAAGAAGGAGGAAGAAAGGGGGAAACAAGAGGAGAAAGAAAGACTGGGGTGGGGGGTGAGGAAGAGCGAAGCAGGAAGAGGAGGAGAAAAGTGAAGAGATGGAGGAAATGGGAGATCCAAACAAGAAGATCTCACCTGAGACCCTATTTAGCAGCTGGCCTGGGAGAAGCCTGATTATGATTACTAACATTGTTATTTATCTGAGCCCTGAAATTCAACCCACAGTTATCATAGTTCTCTAAGGGGAAAAAACAAGCACGAAAACAATTCAATAGCCGGCCCTTCCCGCTCAGGTTTGGGGGATATTTCAAGGTCACTTAAAATAGGACATGCTACCATCGAAGGACAGAAATCCCAACCAGAGAATGGAGGAAAGGTGTGCTTTTTCCAGGGCGCCTCTTCCAAGGTAGCCCTGAGGAATTCCGGGCCTGGAACCTGAATGAGCCTCCAGAGAGGGCTTTGTTCCAGGATATTCCATTTCTCTCCCTACACTAGGGTGCTCCCTCCCCACCCGCACCTCCTCCCCTCTCATTATCAAACATTTGAAGACTGAATAATTCCATTTGTCGATGGCTTTGGCCCCTTCCAGCAGAGCCTCTGAAAATGCAAAAGGCCCCACCGAAATCAAACCCCCGGTTTTCAAGGTGGATTTACCACCCTTTAAAGGAAGATTTATTGGGTAATCGTTTTTTTTTTTCAAAAAGTGCTCATTGCACAGGGTTCTGAAAGAAAGTGTGCCCTCGCCCTTGGACTGGAGGAGTGGCTACTGGCCATTTGGGGGCAGGGGACCCCCCCCCCAACCAGGGCCAAGAGTCTCTCTCACACTTCCTCTCCACTCACAGTGTGGATAGGGAGTGGACAGAGAAAGGCCATTTTTCCCAGCTGAAACCGCCTGGGTGTCTTCCTCCGACGTATCCCAGGTCTTTTGCTTTTTCTCTCATTTTTCATTAGAATGAGAGAGTTCCTTCGGAGAACTCGAGAGGAGTAATTCCTATTAATATTGTTGCATTTATATAAAAGAGGAGGCAAGACTTCTGACTATTGCAGGAGGTAGAAGTGGGGGACGTGGTAGGCCAGAGGGCCCTAGGATGAGAGCCATTCCTGAGGGGGTGTCCTCAGGGGAAGGTCCATGGAGATGCTCCTGTAGAGATGCTGATAGTGCTGGGGGGCCGGAGACCAAAGCTGAGGAGGATCCTTCTTGCTGATGAGGGATTCAGGCCAGAGTTTCAGCCAGGGAGCAATAGAGGCCCAGACATACCTCAAGAAACCATGGAGATAGGGGGTGGGGTGGATACCAGGAACAGGAAGAGGGGATGGACAACTGACAAACTGCCGGGTGGGGAAGTCAGAGAGCCACAGAGGAGAAGAGGAAGACAAAAGGAGTCAGGGGAGCAGAAGGGGACCAAGAGGAGGGGATGCAAAGAAATAGACATAAGAAAAATGAGAGAGACACACACACAGAGATGCACGCATGTGGGACAGAAATCAGGCATACACAAACTCAGAGATAAAGTCATGAAGTGTGTGTGTGTGTGTGTGTGTGTGTGTGTGTGTGTGTGTGTGTGACAGAGACACACACAAAAGCAAGAAAGAAAAAGAGCAAGCAGGACGGAGGAGTGAACTTTGTAGGCCCAGTCAGTCCACAGCACACCACCCAGAGTCTTAGGACGGTGACCAGGGACCGGATTCGGTATGGGATTCAGTATGGGGAGTGACTGGAGGTAGGAGGTTTGCAAGGGGCAATGAGATAGAGGAGGGGCTCTCTCCCTCCAACCCCAGCTGCAGCGGCCCCAGTTCCCAGGTGAACCCCCCTTTCCCCTGCTGGATGTGAAATCGCCATTTCACCCCGCCACACTTCTTAATTGTTGCAAAAATCATTTGTGAAATTGGTCTCCAACAGGCAAGAACAGCCATGCTCATTCCGACGGACAGCCCCCCCTTTGCTGTCCGCGTTCCAGCCCCGCTGCGCCCCACGGAATCCCCTGGCTGCAGAAAGGCGGGACTGGCATGGCCAGTGCGGGGGCGGGTGGGGGGAGCCTGCCAGGGCCTTGGCAGAGACTGGACTGGCCACTGAGCCTTCTCACATTGGGACACAGAACCCGGTGCCAGGGAAGACCGGGGAGCATGTGCAGGGTGAGGTGGTCCCAGTTTAAGATACCTGGGGCTCCGAATGTTCCAGGCTGCAGCTGAGAGCACTCGCCCCACTCACATTACAATGCACACAAGTTGGAAGGAAGTGGCCATCCCTACTCCTGGAAAGGGGGTGTCTTTTCTCTTGTTAGGGATTTGTCACACATACACAATCACACCTTCCTAATGGGGAGTGAGAAAGCTTTGCTAAGGAGAGAGCAATGGGGCCCCAAAACATAACCATCTCTTAGAAATACACAGACTCCACCTGGCCCTCCAGCCTGTTAGACCACACACACACACACACACACACACACACACACACACACCCCTAGGCTCACACGAATGGATCACAAACCCACAGCTCCATACAATCCCCTTGCCTGGATGCACCCACTTATACAGACTTGGGAGACGGCTTGCATCTTTCCAAGAAAGGAGGGAAGGTGGTGTAGACGAGGGAATGAATGAGCACCACACCCATTCTATATCCTGGAGAGAAATCATTCATTCACTGCTATGGAGTTGATTCCAGCTCCCAGCAAGTCTCCCTCCACTTCTGAGGCGGTAAATTACAGCGAGAGGGGACTGTCCACCCTTCTCCCCAGGCTGACTGGCAGACTGGAGAGCCATCAGAGGCATATGCCTGTGGGTTAGCTCCCCATAAATATAATACACAGAATGTGCGGCCACTGGAGGGGGCAAGGCACCCCTGTCCCAGCAATGGGAGAAGTAAAGGGGGGGTCTTCTCAGGTTCCTTCTTCCTCACAAACACTGACCAAAAATCTGATCTCTCCATCTCCTGCGGGGATCACTGAATACACACCTTTAGGGAGACTCGGAAAATCCAGAGGCAGGCATTCTGGGGCCCTGGTGGGAGCTGGGCTCCTGGTGCCCCCTTCTCCAACCCAAAAGTTGCCTGCCTCACTTCTCCATTCTAGGGCGACAGAAGGTATAGGTTTAACAAAATTTCTGGTAGAGTTCACAGAGCCACCTGCACCATGACCCCACCCCACCCTCCAGAGACCCTAATGCAGAGAAAGACAGGAGGCCTGTCAGACTCGGAAAGAGGCAAAGGTCGCAGGTGAGGAGAAGGGAGGGAACTTAGGGGATGGTCAGCAGAGAGCGCCCGCCCCCGGCCCAGCCGACTCCACTACCAGGAGTGGGCGGGCTTGGGGCGGGGGGCTGAGGGCTGGGGGGTGAGTTCGAGGGCTGGGTTTATTTTATTGTATTTTGCCTCCAGCCCAGGGCCCAGACGCGCTTTCCCGGGGGAGACAAAAGGCCTGCCGTTGTGGCGTCCCGCCCCGCTGGGAGGGCGTTTCGCCCCCCAGAACTCCGTGTCCCGAGGCGGGGGGCGTCTGCTCAGTCAGGCCTCGGAAAGCGCCGGATTGTGGGGGTTCTGGTCACCCCACCCCCCTCCGGACAGTTGAATGAAGGCATCCCGGGGGCTCTGAACCTGTGAAAGTGGAGAGATCCAGAGTTGAGCGGCACCGGTGCCAGGTTCCGAACCTCTCCACCCTCTCACTCTTTGGACCCCCAGACCCTGTAAGAGCCTCAGGACACAAGATGACTTTCTGCTTGGTGACCTGGGGGCACCCGGTTGCTGGGGGCTGGGATCTGGGGGGCGGGGACGAGGGGCGCGCAACCCAGACAGTTGACAGGTCCAGATTCCCAAGCTCCAGACCCTGACTGCGCCGCTCGAGGCTCCTAGGAGCTGCAGGAGGCTGGCTACACCCTGACACCGGGGCTCAGGCATTAAACACGAAGAAAGTGACAAATTCTCTCCCCTGAAGTCATTCCGAGCCCTGTCCCGGTGGGGCCCACTGGACAAAAACTCGGGGCGTGAGGAAAAGGAAGGAGAAGACGTGAAATCCAGGGGGCTTTGCCTCTGGGGGAGGCGAGAGGCCGGCCGGAGGCAGATCTTCCCATTGAGCCGGGGCCGCAGAAAGCGGCGTGGGCGACCGAAGGGCTGGGGGCTCCTCGGATCCGGCCCATTCATCAAAGGAGGACACTCGGACAAAGTTGGCCCCCTCCCCTTCTGCCCCATCCCCCAACCTCCCCGACCTCTGCCCCCTCTATCTTGAGGTTCACATTCTTTAAAACCTCCCCAAAAAAATGCCCCAAACAAACTGAGGTCGACCAGGGGATAACGGGGTGGGGGGTGGGGAGGGACACTATATACGTCTATATGTTCGCTGGCTATTTCTTTGTATTATTGGTCCTCTGCTCCCTTCCGCCCTGGCCCCCTTCCCTCCTCATGAATAAAAGAAAAGTCCGAACCTATCAGATCCCGTCCGCTGCCTCCTCCTCCTTCTCCCGGTACTTTGCACAACTTATCCAGCTGATCGCTCGCCCCCCCTGGCTTTTCCTCTTCTCTTCCCAAGCCCGTCACTCCCCGCCGCTCCTGTCCAGCCCCCCGGAGCCCAAACTGGCACCTTCTCCCCGCTTTCGAGTCTTCCAGGGGGAGCGAGCGCCTGTGCGCAAAGGGGGTGGCGAGCGTGGTCTGGAGCGAGAAGGCGTGGGGCGGAGTGAGGCGAGGCCGAGGGGGAGCGAGGGAATAAATATCTAAATAAAGACCGACAAGAAATCCCCTCCGCAGCCCCTCGGCTCGCCAACTTGGGCCCCGAGCACGAGAGCGCGTCGCGGGCTGGCCGGAGGCTGGGGGCCAGCTCTGCGCGTTCCCCCAGCCTCGCCTCGCCGCCCGGCCTTCCTCCCCGGTCCTGCCAGGCCCACCACTTCCCCACAACTTCTGGCCGAGCCCAGCCGGCGGAGGCGGACTTGGGGTTGGTGTATCTGTTTGTTTGAACTTCCTTGTCGCCACCTTCCCTCCCCCCGGACCTCCGCCCCCACCTCTCCCCCTCCCCAGCTTCTGGACGCGTTTGGCTGCAGCCAGGGGTGGGGGGTGGGGGTAGGGAGTGTGTGTAGAGGGGAGGGGGGGAAGAGGAGGGGAGGGGAAAAAAAAAGGAAAGAAAGAGATCGCAGCAGGGGTAAAGGGAGCGAAGGGGAAGCGATTTTCGCCGACTCTGGCTTCGTCCCCGACGTGCGCGAGCATGGCGGCCCTTCCCGGCACAGTCCCGAGGATGATGCGGCCGGCACCGGGGCAGAACTACCCCCGCACGGGATTCCCTCTGGAAGGTAAGCGCTCCCCGACTCGCCTTCCCCAGGCTCCTCCGCTGGGAACTCCTTGGAGAGGTGGCGATCACCAGGGGATGGTGCCTCTGGCAGTCGCTGCAGCTAAGGGGGTCCCTGCTTTGCCGGAGCTAAATCAGGGCGCGGGACCCAGGAAGTTTCTGGGACCCACACTTGTCAGTTTCTGCGCGGGCTTCACCGACCCGCTGCCGCTGCTTCATAGGTCGCGGGTTGCTGGCCTTCCCCGGCCTGGGCCAAGTCCGGGTGCATTTCGGCTCCTGGCGCATTCCAGCTCCTTGTCCATTTCGGCTCCTAGTACATTTCAGCTCCTCGTACGTTTCCAAAACTAGCAGATCAGGACTCCTCGTCCATTTCAGGTCCTAGTACATTTCAGCTTCTTTCACTGCTCCAGTTTGGACTCTGCCTTCACCAGCTGCGGGCTTGCTTCTACTTTTTGTTTTGAATTGTACTTTTCACGCCCGAGATGGCTTTTCAATCCCTTTTATTTCGAAATATCTACAAGACGCCAAAACCGTGATACTTTATATCTCTAAACTATGCAGGCGTATTCGTTTCTTCCAAAGCAATAGCCAAAAATCCCTGCTTCTTGACCTGGAAAGAAACTGATTTCAAACAAAATTATAGCAACGATTTCCACCCCTCCCCGAAAACAAAACTTTTCACCTGAGCTTTCGAACTCTGGAAATCTCCAGGGACAGAATCCCGACTCGAAGAAGGGACACCACAGTGTCCAGAGCGGGGCAAAGGATTCATTTTGTGACATGTCCTTAGTAAATACCGAGCGCCAGGGAAGTGCCGAGGGGACAGGCGGCGAGCGGGTCCTGGGCTGGAGGCAGAGCGGGGTGGGGAGCCTAGGGCTGAGCTACTCTCTTATGCTTTAGGTTTGTTTTGATTTTGGAGGGGGGTCTTTTTTTTTCTTTTTGAACAAACAGTGAGGCCTTCAACCTGTCGCTGAGAAAGGCATTCTGCTCCTGGGGGAGGTAGCCCAGGGAGGGTGTCGTAAAGAAATGGTTAGAAATATGTGCGACTTTTCTTTTTTAATTACCCTTCTTTTGTGACTGCATGAGCCCCTTGTGCGTGAGGAAGAGGCTAGGAGGCAGGGAGGGGGTGGGCAGGCAGGCAGCCGGCGGTCTGGGGAGGGGGGGTCTCTCCGGCTGCGAGGCGGCACCGGGCCCCCGAATTAGTCCGAGAGCGGCTCCGTGATCAAGTGCGCGCCAGCACCACGCAAGCGGGCGAGCGCGCGAGCCCGGGGATTTGTCGTGCCACTTCTGCTGTAGCGAATGAAAGTAAAACAGGCGGCCGAGGACGCGCGGCGGATTAGGACAATATTTGTCCAACATGACGGAGAATACTGAGGAGAGCCGAGTACCGGTCGCTAAAGAGGCTCTTGAATATAAAGTTGGGCGCTCGAGAGATAATGGCATATCCCGCCGCGGAGACCGGGAGACTCTGACTTGGCGATGCACGATTTCTGATTAAATCTGAGGGTGGCTTCAGACACCGACTTTTGCAAAGAGAGGTGGGGGGACCCGGAGAGCGAGGGAGGGGGCGGTAGGAAGCGCTCGGCAGCCCGAGCCTTTGCTCGCCGCCTCTCTTCCAATTATACTGGCAGCTCCCTCCACCCGGGCGGCTGTGAAATCATTCTAATCTGTCAGATCTCCGCAGCAGCCGAGTCCCCAAATTGGGGGGATCGAGACCGGATTAGTGCGCCGGGTGGCCCCTAACCTTCTGTGAGGAAATTGTGTAGACTTTGCATTAAGGCATCCGCGGGTGTCCCCCCTTCTCCCCACTGCGCACGGGGGTGGGGGGTGTCTGTCTTCTGGTTCCCAAAGTCACCCACATTCAGCTCGGTGGAGTCCGGAGAGACAATTCTCCTTGTCCTCAGGCCAAGAGGAGTATTTGGTTTGAGGGGTTTTCTGACAGTGGAGATGTCCCAAGCTCTTTCCAAAACGAAATTAGAATTCTGAGAGGGGCTGGAGGCAAGGAGAGTCCCTCAAAGCACAACTGACTGTCCCTAGAGACAATGACCACTGGCATTATGTCACCAGTCCCTGGGCTTTTAACACAGGGCATGGCTGCTTTGCTGCCAAAGTTACAGCTGTAAATGCCAGCAATCAACCGGTCCCTCTCGGGCTCCCCAGTAAAGTAGACCCATCTTGACCAGATGGGCCCCAGCTCAGAGGTTCTTGGCCTTTTTGAAAGGAGGGCAAACATGTGGCCAGAGCTGCCTGGGAGACAGAATTCTCGGCATCTCTTCACTCCCTTGAGCTCTGAGCTCTTCTCGGGGACATTCAGATACCCCAGTTGAGTTCTTATTCTCTGATGTGGCAGGATGGGACATACAGCATTTGGCGGGACGCTGGCAGCTGTGAACCCTCTCCCTACAGGACCCTCCCTCAGCTTTCTGACAGTTATTCCCCAGCCTCTGAGCGGCTGTAGCGCCCAATGGCAGAACCTTGAAGTCCCGCTGTGCTCAAAACTGGCCCTAGGGTGTCCGTCCGCGCCCTTACACCGTGCTTCTCTCCATCTCCTTTCCCTTATCCAGTGTCCACCCCCCTGGGACAAGGCCGGGTAAACCAGCTTGGTGGGGTCTTCATCAACGGGAGGCCCTTGCCCAACCACATCCGTCACAAGATTGTGGAGATGGCCCACCACGGCATCCGGCCCTGTGTCATCTCCCGCCAGCTGCGCGTCTCCCACGGCTGCGTCTCCAAGATTCTCTGCCGCTACCAGGAGACCGGGTCCATCCGGCCTGGGGCAATCGGCGGCAGCAAGCCCAGAGTGAGTGTCTGTGCCAGGGAGGCTGGCACCAGTGTCCCCATGGTCAGGGTCCTCGCGGTGACCCCCTCACTGCCCAGGGTCATCCAGTAGCATAGGGATGTCAGTATAGTCCCTGAGGAAGGTATAATGGGAGAGTGTCCCTTTATTATTGCCTCATTATTTAAACTTCTTGGGGATGGAAGTAAGTTGAAGTCTAGGCGGCAGAAGATTTTGAAGTCAGTAAGACAGAACTGAGATGTCCCCACATTTACCCTGATGAGCCACCATCACATCTTAAATTGGGGGAACTCTTCCACCAGCTTCTCACTCGCCTGGGTTCAGTCTTTCCTGAGTTGGTAAGGGAACACATTTCAGGTCCTAATTAGGTTTCCCTTTTTATTGCCAGTTACTCTTCCTCCTCCCTCAGGAACCTCCCAAGAGCCAGGAACAGGTTCCTTGAAAGGGTAAAGCTCATCTCAGGAGGCGGGAGGGTGGCATGGAGACCAGTGCCACCAAGCTGGCCTGGGGCTCCTGGGAGGTTGATATTAAAGGTATCTCCTCCCCCACCCCCTCTTTCCACGGCGTCTCTCCCACCTCCACCTCTGAAGCAGGTAGCGACTCCGGACGTGGAGAAAAAGATTGAGGAGTACAAGAGGGAAAACCCGGGCATGTTCAGCTGGGAGATCCGGGACCGACTGCTGAAGGAGGGGCATTGCGACCGCAGCACGGTGCCCTCAGGTGAGAAGGCAGCTGAACCAGCAGAGCCACACAGCCCACACCCGCGGGGCCTGGAGAGAGCAGAGCAGGGAGTGCGCGGTGAGGAAGTTGGAAGAAAGTTAAGGGGCAAAGAGAGCAACAAGGCCACAGCAGTGCAGGCACCAGAAGGGATCAGATCCAGGAAGAAGATGAAGAGAAGGGAAGAAAGAAGGAAGGAGCGGTTGGGAGAGAGAAAAAAGAGGAGCCAGTTTCAGCCAGAGGAAGGTTTTCTTGGCACCATCTATCTGGTGATGTGCCCCAGAGGATGGGTCTGTCCCAGGATGGCGGGTCTCCATGATCCCAATGGTCTCCTTAGACCTCAACTGGACTTCATGGACACCTTCCTTCTCCAAGTCACTATGTGTTTTTCTGCCACCATCAACTATCAAAAAGTCTCAGAGATTTAGATCATGCTATCCATGAGAGGAAAAGGTGTGTGTGTCTGTGTGTGAGTGTGTGTGTGTGTATACACATGCATTCATTCACTGATGGAGGGCCCATGGCAGAGCACACACCTGAGTGTGGGGGTGGCCAGAGCAGAGACCCAAGGGTTTGGAGGGGATGTGGTATAGTAAATAAAGCACAGGGACATAGGAACGCAGCTAAGCTGGTGCCTCTGATGCAGTTTTGCCACTGGGTCCTCCAGGTGTGAGTCAGGCTGCCTTTGAGGGGGCGGCTGTTCTGGCCTCTGGGTAGGTGTAAATGCTTAAGCGCGGGAATAGGCGCCCGTCCTCTCGAGGATCTGTAAAGAGGGGAACGTTTTCCGACCTTCCTCCCCAGGGATGGAGGCTGCATCTGGCTCCTCTGCCCCAACAGCTTATACTCGCTCTTTTTGCCTTTGAATTTCTGAGGTTTAGTGAGTTCGATTAGCCGCGTGCTCAGAATCAAGTTCGGGAAGAAAGAGGAGGACGACGAAACCGACAAGAAGGAGGACGACGGTGAGAAAAAGGCCAAGCACAGCATCGACGGCATCCTGGGCGACAAAGGTAGGGACGCACCCGGGACCTGCACTGCCCTGCTGCGCGGTCCCCTGATGCGCGAGCCTGCGGACCTGGCGCCGCTGCACTCCGTGGGCGGAGGAGGACTGAACTTTAGCGGAGAATTCCCAGACTCTGGGGCGGCCTGGAGCCTGCCAGGGTTTGCGGACAGCGCCCTCTCGGTGCGTCCCCGGGCCGGGGCGCTGAGCACAGGCGCCGCTTGGCTGGCTCAGGTGCAGCCGGGCGCGTCCCGGGAGAGCGCTCGCTGGGCTGCGGATTAGTGCGCTGTGCGCCGCTCAGATTGCAACCCGCCTAACCAAGGACTCTGGTGCGTGTGTCCTTCGGGGCTGGCGTTTTGGCTGTTATTCCCGGTCTCGATCAATTATTTATAGGAAACTTGGGCAAGGAGGAGGGAGGGGAGAGGAAGGAGGAGCCGGCCTGCGGCTCCCTAAATGAATTTGTTAACCAGACCCGCACACGCTCTCTAAATGGTCCCTTGAAACCCCTCCTGACAGTTGACTGACCGCTGCAATCAATAAAAATTAGTGCGGGGCCGCGTGGGCCGCCTCCTGGCTCGCTGAGCCTCGCGTTGTTCTGGCCGGGACAGAGCAGGAATGGGGGACAGGAGGGCGCCCCATTATAGGGCCCTTGCCTCTTCAGCATGTGCGCGGAGATCAGAAATTGAGGACAAAATTCCTCCACCCATAAGGTCAAAGGCCCTCAGCGGGGGAGAGAGATTCCGCCCCCACAACTCTCCCCACTTCCACGCAGGCTAGAGTCTGAACACAGCCCCTGCATTTTATTTATTTTATTAAAAAAAAAAATCAGCTAGGGAAGGCATGTATCTTTCAAGCGCCTGCATGCCCAGGGAACAGAATGGTGCTTTTGTATGTTGACAGAGAAAGCCAGCCAGCCTCTCTGTGGGTGCAGGGGTGTGGAAAAGGAGAACACAGTTCCCTGCCCGCACTGTCCCTACCGTCCTCCCCTCCCGGGGTTCTCTCGTGACCTGGGTGCGTGGCCGCTAAGTGAGGCCATGAAATAGAGGACTCAAGTCTGGGCGAGAGCCGGAAGCAGGCTCCCAAGCCCAGGCCAGGGAGGCAGGGAGGATGGGAAGGACAGAGGCGCTGGGAAAGTTGGGGAAAATGTACTGGAATCTGAAACTTGTGACGAGCTTGTTTGGCTCGAGTTTCCTTCCAGAGGCTTCTGCCCCCACGTTTACCTACAAGCCCCTAGCCCACTCTCTTCCACTTGTCAGTATTTCCTCTCAACCTTGAAGATGAACTTCGCAGTGGAGAGCTGCTTCAAAACACAACTCCCAGAGAGAGCCAGCCCACAAGGGTGGGGCGGGGGCCGAAGCCCCTGGTGACAGCAGCCGCAAGCAAGCATCAGGCTCTTGACATTCAGGACTCAGAGCGGGGCCTCAGTCCCGCTCCGGACAAAAGGGTGAGGGAAGAAAGCCAGCGAGCTGTGCATGGCACCCCGCTGTGCTGGTCCTGCCACGGGGCCTCTGGGCTGCTTAGCGGGGAGAGCCCTGCGATGTCAAGCAGCCCTGGGCTGGGGGCCAGCAGTCCCACAGCCCAGGGACCTTGTGCGGAAGGAAACCCAGTCCTGATTGTGCATTTGGTATTGGAAAGAGAAGAATTGGACCTTTTAAGAGGCAGAGAACTTAAATCAGCTGTCCGGGTCCAGGTCCTGCACCATCAGACAACTCCTTTGAGAGGTTTCCTGTCAAAAGTCAAAAGAAGTTTAGTTTCTTATTTTGGACAGACTTTAGAAACGTGGGGGGTGGGGAGGAGTGGCCTGTAGGAGAATGAGGGTCCAACTGGCTCTGAGGACAGAAGTAGGTATATCTCCTCTGAGAGCAAGTAAAAGACAAGAGAGGAAGACCATGGAATAGCGTCCAGTTTGTTAGTCAGTGAAAGTTCAGGGGCTCCCACGCTAGTCTTGGGTCCCTGGACGGAGGATTGCCTTGCAGTGAGACCAGGAAGCTCCAAGAATCAAAAAGATTAATCAGCAGCCTGGCGGCTCTGGGTGGAGGGATCTGAGAACACAAGTGTGGGGCCTGTAGAGGAATGACCCAGTGAAATGGCTATAGTGCGAGCAGGGGAGGGCTGTCCCCACAGCCCCGCCATGACCAAGTGACGGCTGTTATGTTGGGCTTGTGACTATCTGGGAGCTGGTGGTGTAGATTCCTCTGTGTCTCCAGGACTGTTCCTAAAGGGTTTGCACAACCTTCAGAGTGCCCCAGACTGTGTGTGTGAGAGAGAGCGGGCCCTGCGTGAGTGTGAGTGCACACGGCGTGGTGATCGAAGCTGGTGGAAGTGGGCAGGGTAGCTGCATGACCGAGAGGGGCTTGTCTATCTGGACACATTGCATGCATTTCCCCATGTGGGTACCTGGGCCAGTCAGCAGGCCTCCCAGAGAGCAGCCCAGCTGGAACCTCTACTCCAGGCCCCAGACATCAGCTTCCTTCCCAAGTTAAAAGCAGGGGAAAAAAAAAAAAGGCCTGCTAACCTCCAAGTGGACTAGGTCAGCCAGCCAGAGCTGAGGTCCAGCTCAGGCAACAGGGCAGACGGGGGGGGGGGGGGGGGGGGGGGGGGGGGGGGGGGGGGGAGAGAGGTACACCTCTGCAACTTTGTTTTGGCTTCTTGCTCTTGACAAATGCTTTCTCCCGGGGTTGCCCCTCTCGTGGCGGGGAGCCCCCAAAGAAGGGGTTTAAGAGCTCTCTTCTTTAAGCGCTAAAGAGAGATCCCTCCCTGAGTCCGTTTTTTCCTATCGTCCGCTTGGCATTTAATAATGTTAAGACTTATTAGAGCTGGTAATGAAAACTGGGGCTGCTGAATAGAAAACTGTGTTGGAGAGGGGTGTAATAGCTTCCAGGCATGGTAAGAAACTATTTATCCGCAATCAGTCCTCACTCTCAGAGTTTGAAGCACAAACGTTAAGTTGAAGGGTTTTAAAGCAGATTAAATTGAGCTTTTATTTCTGTGCACTTTCATCTCTGAACAGCTCACTCCTGCTCCCCTTGGGCTGATATTCATGAGACTCTTCGTATTTTTTCCCCCTCTTATCCTTGTTAAGACTGAGTTATTAGGATTGTTGGTTGTGAGAATTCTCGGACCACTGCCTGATAGGAGCTCCGGCCATGCTCTGCTCACCTGTGAGGGGTCTGGACAGCTCTTGGCCTCCAGACATTTGGGCACTTCCCTTCTCACTCCTTTCTCCAAGGACCTGGGAAGAGACAGGCCAGCACCCACGCTGAGAGGATTTGAGGGGAGGCCAGAGAGGAAATGATTTTTCCAGAATCGGAGTCCCGAGGAGACTCTTAGTGGAATTCGAGGGCGGTTTGCAATGGGTCTCCCATATCCTCTGCCTAGGATTGTGAAGAAACAAACAATAAAAATAATGGCAATCTGACGCAGTAAGAACACCACCAGACTCGTCATTTGACAGGTGGAGGCTGAAATTGACCAGGTCAAGGAAATCCACCAGGTCAAAACTGGGACCTCAGAGACTGGCCCAACGGGCTCATAATTAATGCAATAAAAGAAGGGAACCCTATCTCACGATTGGCAACAAACAAAAAAATATTCGTTTTTTTCCTCTGGGTCAGATTAAACCAGCCAGCATCCGAGCTGAGCGGGAGGCTCCCCAGCCCCCGGGGGTCTGAAAGGTCCTGGGAGGTGGGGGGCACCGAGGAGGGAGGCGGCAGGTTTGTTTTTCTTTGCGCTTCCCGGGGTTTGTTTTTCTAGGCGGAGAAGCGTACAGGTGTGGAGTGTGAAATGGGGTGTGCGAAGGATGGGGAAGGAGGGGAGAGCCCAAAGTGTCGGTTTTAGACACTTGTAAAAGGAGGTGGGAAACAATTTAATTTGGCAGCGCCGATGGCTGCTAATGCGGTTTTCGGTCGTTTGCTACAGTGGAGGAAGCTGTTTTGATTGTGTGTACAAGGGCCTGCCAGATTTAATTAGGCTGCGGGGGAGCGAGTGAAGCGGGGAAGGGGGGGGCCCGCTCCGCTCAGCCCACACCGCGTTTTCGGCTTCACACCTGGAAGGGGTATTGTGGACGGGACCAGCGAGCCCCCGGAGCGAGTGGGCGAGGGCGGGCCGGCGAGGGGCCTGGGGCCGGGCGCGAGGGAGGCCAGGCGGCGCGGCCATTTATCAAGAAACCATCGGCATATTGATTTAAACCAACAAGTTCCCTCCTCTGTAAATGTGTGTTTAGAGAAAGGTAATTGACACTCCACCAAATCAAAGGATTACCCCGGGTTGGCAATCTAATCAAACGGAGTCCAGGCGGGATTTGAGGCTGTTCAAAGTGGGATCAGCTTCGCATAATGGGGGCTCGGAGGAAGATGGGAGGGTGTCAGGCAATTCCCCGGCTTTAGGCAGCGCTTGGCGGTGGATATTCAGCGAGACCTGAGGGGGCGAGGAAGGGGGAGAGGGAGTGGCTGGGGGGGTAGGGGGGCCGGGGCATGGGGGGATGGGACGAACAGAGAGGGGGTGCTCAGGAGGGCTAGCCCGGCAGAGGGGGCTCACGGCGAGGGGCGAGCCCACACTGGGCTGACAAGGCTCCCCCTTTCTTCCCTCCACCCCCCCAAACTCAGATGAGGGGGGGCGGGAACTGAGCCTAACGAAGAACAACAATGAGGAGATAACTATTACAAAGGCAAACACGAGTGCTCGCGCGCGCGCAGCCCCAGAACCCGCGGTAAATAAACAAAGTCGGCAAACTGTTTGCCAGATAAACTCGGGCCTAAATCGAGTGTGACGGGCAGGGAGAGAAGAGACAGAAGGAGATAAGGTTGGAGGGGGAATGAACGAACATAATCTAATAGAAGACGTTTAGAAAACAAACTTTAAACAAGGGAGAACAGGCGAGCGGAGGGTAATTATCCGCCCCAGAGAGCGAGGGAAGCCATTCAGGGCTTTGGGGGACTGGGAGCGCGCAGGAGCCCTGTGTTGGGGAGGGGGGTGCCTTTGAAACTCCACGGGGAAGCGGGAGAGGGTCCCCCGGGCGCGCCAGGAAAGGGACTCGGATCCCAGATAGAGGTTGCCGCGCCGCCCCAGCCCCCAGAACGGCAGGCGTTGCAGAACGGGGTGGGGTCCCCCGCTGCGAGGGCGTCCGGGTTCCGTGTTCACCTCGGGGCACGCTCTGCCACACACCGGCTGTTTGCAGGCGTTTGTACCTAAGCGACGCGTGTGCGCGCCGAGGTAGTGAAAGGAATTAGATATTTACCAGTTTGAAATAAGCCTGGCTAAGAAGAAGAGAGAGAGAGAGAGACATTGAAAAGATGAGGCCGGGGAAGACTTCAAACGAATTCATCACTCGGAATGGTGGAGGGGAGATTTACCAGACAGTATTGGGAAGTTATTTAGATATTAATAACACATTTTCCTCAGGCGCGACCACGGCGGCCATCTGCGCTGCTCTTGGAGCTATTTGGCTGGGTGAAATATGGGCGTCTCAAATGTTGGAAAGAGATAACGCAATCAGGCTAACCCTGGTCCTGAGACTGCGTCGCAGCGTTAAACCCGGATTAACCTCCCCCACCCCCGCAGCCCCCGCCCCTTCCTCAGCTTTTCCAAATTTTCAGTGGAATTTACATGGAAGGATTTAAAAGCACATATAACGGTAGCCTTAAAGCGATGAGGTGTTTATTATTATTTTTTTTTAAATAACGTCTTTCTGAAAATCATAGTTGTCACACACTGCACTCTTTCTGTGAAAATACTGCCCCAAATATCTACCTTTGTACAAAAAGAGCAGGGACCTGAGAAAAGGACGTTTCCCTCGAGGTGTTTTTCTGGAGTTCCTAGATGCCATCCTTCTACTCTCACGAGCAGTTGATGAGGTTTCCTACTGTGCCAGGCTCTGTACTGGGCACTGAGGGGTAACCGTGGAATGTGCTGGGCTCTGGCTCTGCAGGGTCAAGGCCCAAGGCAGGAGAACGTACACCCCAGAAAAGATGCTACCTGGCAAGAGGAAGCCTTCGTGAGATTACGAGTTCCACAGTCAGGGAAGGCTCCCCCCAGGCTCTGGGGTGCCTGGAAGGCCACAACCAAAGGGGGGGCACATTCCAGGAATTCCAGACAAATAGCTCTTTCCCCCTTCCCTCTCCAGAGCAATGGGGTAATTGGGGGATGCAGTGGAGGATGAGGATAAAGGGGGACTGGGAGATTGGATGCCCCCCTTTTTGTGTCCCAGCCCTTCCCTCTCCTCCCTCCTCCCTTCTCCCTGGTCTATTGGAAAAAGGAAAAGGTGGAAATGGGGTCAGCGCTTTCTGACCTGCACTGGAGTGCTTTGGCCCCGGCTGGGGTCGGGCAGCGGGAGGGAGGGAACTCGCCTTCCCAAATCGAATCAAGGCAGAACGGTGACCTAAGGGGGAAACTTCGCCATTAGTGGATAGTTCTTTCCAAAACTTCAAACAAAGGTGGGGGGTGAGGCCGGGAAGGAGTCCGGGAAAGCGGGGTGGAAGCAGGGACTCAGGGTGGGGTGAGGGTGAGATAAGAGTGCGTGAAGGAGGGAGGACCCGGGGGAGGAAGGGAAAAGGTCGAGGGCAAAGGGGAGGTGGGGGGGGACCCGAGGGAGGACCCGGGGGAGGAAGGGAAAAGGTCGAGGGCAAAGGGGAGGTGGGGGGCAAAGGAAGGAGCTTAGGGACGGGAATTTGAAGGGGAAATGGCTGCGGGGACACAGGGCACTTTGACCCCTGACAGAGGAAAGTGTGGCTCTGTGGAAACTTCGGAAAGGATGAGGGAAGAACGCCGCAAGGCCAGCTCGGAAGACTCCCGAGGGCAACTGGCGGGGACTGGAAAGCGTGTGCGGGGCCGTCTAGGCCCTGGATGGTGGCTTCACTGGGCCATTTGACAGCTGGGGGAGGGGAGGCTGTAAGGGGTGTGAGGTCGGAGCCGAGCTCTGAACGCGGGGTGCAGGCGATTTGACATCATTTCCCCCAAGGCTGTGGGGTCAGCTAATGGGTCTCTCGAAGATTCTGTGGCCCCCTCCCTGGGGGTGCACTGCTCCTGAGATCCTTGACTGAGCGATGGGCTAGAGGTTGTGGACAGAGAACCACCAGCTGGAGAGAGACAGGCGAGAGGAGCGCGTGCAGAGCAGGCGAGGTGATGCAGTGAGAAAGCCCCGGGAGCGCAGCTAAGAGGACCTGCCTGAGAGTTTGAGGCACACCTCCCAGAGATGCTGAGGGGTAGAGAGAGGCTGTGAGCAACCCAAAGACAAAAGAGGGGCAGTCACAGAAAAGCAGGCGCTGGGCCGCCGCAGCTCAGGAGCGACGGCGGATCCCGAAGACGGAGTGTGCGATGGAGAGGGCGAGCGCGCCCTGGCGGGAGGCCGGCGGGGGGCGGGCGGGCCTCGGGAGGCCTTTTGATCCTCTGCGCCTTCCCCCTTATCAGAAGCGCTTTCGGTGACACCCGCACAAAGGCAGTTCATCATATTACAGCGCGGCCCGGCGGCTCGCTGCGCTCCCGCCGCTTAATTAGAAGCCCGAGAGCCAGGCCGGTGGCGCGGGAGGGTGGCTGGTGCCCAGCCGGGGGCCGGGCTCCCATGCCGGGTGCTGAAAAGGCCCCGTGGGAGGGCTCGGCCGGGTCAGGATAAGGACTAGAGTGCGGGCACCCTTATCTTCTGGACGTTGCAAAATACACAGACCAGCTCTGGTTTTACTCCCCAGACACTCGCCACCTTGCAGTTCAGCCACGTCCCTTCTAAGTTGTTGGTTTGGGCAAAGGGAGGGGCGCTGGATACCGTCTCCACCCCTTCCTCTTCAGCGCTGCAGACCCGAGGACCTGAAGGGGTCGTGTTCTTTCACACGCAAAAACAAGTTCCCTGTGGTTGAGTGTTCGACTCCTCCTTCCGCTTTCCGGTCTCCATGTAAAAGTGATACGTGTGTGTGCGCGCGCGCTTCTGCAGGTCTGGAGAAATCCAAGGGGCAGAGAGTGCATTGGGTTCGGTCCAGGAAATGAAGCTCACATTGACTCACTGGGTCTCAGTTTCCTCTCAGTAAAACCCTCCAACTGTTAGGCTAAGACAAAAGTTCTTGCCCTTTGGAGGATCTTGGAGGCCTTTGGTAATCTGCTGCAGCTGGCCATTCAGATAGGTTCTTGCTAGCAAAAATCTACATGAAGCTCCAAGAGATCCCTGGGCCTAGATCCCACAAGAACCTCACCTCAGCGCGTGACTTGGTGATGCCAACATTCCCAAAGAGGTGTTTCTGATTCCAGGATGATGGGATGTGGCCTGGGATGTGCCCTACTTTCTCCAAAACAGAGGCAATAGGACATCCCACCTCTCCAACATTCGGTCGTCACAAAGGTCCTTTCTGAGGCGGTTATATGCTGAGCACTCATATCTACACCATAAAAACATTCCACTCAGAAAAATTTCTTGAGCACTTACTACGTGCCAGAGGGAGCTCTTGTGGTGTGGTGGTAAGGGGTTGTGCTGCCAGCTCGAGGCTTGCAGTTCGAATCCACCAGCTGCTCCACGGGTGAGAGATCAGCAGTCTCCTCCTGTGCGATTTACAGCCTCCAAAAACTCACTGTCCTCTCTGACTCCCAGTGCGCAAGAGCAACCACTGGGCGCCCCAGGCGTTGTGTTCAGTGCCAGGAAATATGCTACGCACTTGCAGTCCGCAGCCAGCTAGTGAAGACAGAAAAGAAACAAGCTCACCCAGGTGCACAGATACGTGTTGTGTACGGGTGTGCTCCTGGTTCTCTCTGGGTGCTTGGGTGCGTCTGGGCGTTTGCAAACGTGGCGTGTTGGTATGCGTGCACGCCTGTGTGAGTTGTACTTGTCTCTGAGGGAGCAGAGCAGTAGGGAGTGCTTTGGCCAGCAGCCCCCCGCCTGACCCGGGCTGTTCGGAGTCTCAGGCCCTGGCGGGGCCAGGCCTCGCAGCGCCACGGATCTGAGAGAAGGCGGAGGCAGCTCCCAAGCCTCTCGCCTTCACTGCTCTCTTTGTCTGACGCCAGAGAAAAGATCGAAGATCAAAGGGGCCCAGAGACCCGGACAGAAAAAGGGGAGGAGCAGCAGACTCGAGAAGTGGCTCAGAAAACTCCACCCTGAACTTTTCAGGGGTCCTCTCGATGGGACCTGGATCCAGGGGAGCCTTCATTTCCCTCCACAAGACCAAGCCTCGCGTGGGTGACAGGTGGAAAGGGACAGATGAGGCGCAGGTTTTCCGAGCTGGGGAAGGTGGAGAGATGCAATACTGGGGTGGTTTTGTGGGATGTGTACGGATACAGGTGACTTGTTGGCTTTACTTTTGCGTGGAGGTTTTGCATGGAGAGAAAAGGCCTCTTCCACGGAGACGTGCGTTGGCTTATGCAGGGCCGCACGCATGGCAAGGCGCGTTCACGCTGGAGTCCACCTTCAAGGCGACAGCCTGTTGGGGAAAGAGGAGACTGGGAGAAGGCAGCGGGAATCATCTAGAACCTTCTCGCTCTTCAGTGCAGGAAACTTGCCTCTATGTCCCGACCTGTCCTGTAACCGCGAACCCAATGCGCAGCGCGCGCGAAAAGCAATGGTCAGCAGACGCGGAACCTGGCACTTTTCTTCTTGCCTCCAACTTTTAAGTTGGGAATCTCACACCTTCTTCCATCCTCTTTCCCCTGAACATCTTGGGGTTTGGAGTCACCCTTCAGATGGTCGTAAAAATCCCTTAGAGAGAAAGAAATTCTGTTGGGTGTGTGGAAAGAAGGAGGCCACAACGGACAGGCCCCTTCTGTTTTTTTGTCACACACCCCAACCGTGGTCACAGTCCCCTCCTCTATTGTCCTCCCTCCTGTTGCCTGCAAACGCACAAATTCAGAATACACACCCCCACCCCCCACGCACACCCCTCTCCACAACCCCCCCACGCACGCACACACCGCTACCCACATCCACACCCACACCCACCCTTCACACACACACACACCCTCGCCTGCATCTCTGACGATAGAAGAAAAGTCTAAATTGTGACACGGACATTTTTGGGAGACCCGGCTGGTTCATGCTGGAGGTGCTCAGGGTGAACCCTAAGAGACGAGAGAGACACCGGCCTTTCCTGAGTCTGAATGGAGAGTCTGAACCTCCCCCCTTGGGAGTCGAACTTCCGACGGGTCAGGGCGTTCTCGAGCTGGCGCACGGAGATGAACCAAACCTGAGTTCAGCCTGGTTGGCTCCTGCGGTAAAGAACACTTTGCAACCCCACCTCTCCAAAACCAGCCCGGAAACGTTCTTTCTCACGCCTGGTCTCCGAGTTTGAATCCTGAAGCTGGGATTCCGCCCACCTGGTGGCTTCAGTTCCTGGCCTCAGTTTCCCTATCTGATTACTGTGGCTGCGCGCCCCGCCCCACTGCCGGGGGGGGGGGGGGGGGGGGCCGAGGAGCAGGGCCCGGAAGGCTGGTGGGAAGCGGGTCCCCGGGTCCAGGAGGTGGAGTGGGAGGCTCCTGGCCTGGCCCCTCCTCCCCCGCGGGCCCCCGCTCGCTCCTCGCGCCTCAATGGCCACTTTAGAAATACAAACAACTTTAGAAATAAAGTAACCAAACCCGCGAAAGGGGCTTTGAAGGGGCGAATGCCTGGTGGCGCTTTACTGTGGTGCGGGCAGAGGCCCCGGCCTAATCCCGCTTTCATTTTCACCGACGGCCGCGGGGGAAGCGCTCCCGGCCTCCCGGCCCCTCAGGAGGCTGATTAGACCACAAAGAGCCCCCATTATCCAGAGAAGAAAACCGGGGGGCGGCGAGGGGCGGCGGCGCGGGGGGAGCGGCCCGCCCGCGCCCGGGCTATTGACTTAGTGGATGAAGTCAAGAGCGGGCGCGCGGGGAGCCGGGGCTGGGATGGGGGTGAGGGGGGTAAGGGGACCGGGGAAGAGGAGGGGAGGGGGCCAGGAGGCCGGCCTGCGCGGGAAGGGGCGGGGAGAACGGACAAAACAGGACGCCCCAAAGCCCACAACAAAACCCAGACCCGGCCTGGGCTTCCTCCTCCGACCTGCTGCTGGGTCAGCTGCCCCCGGGGCCCCGGCTCGCGGGAAGTTGGGGCGGGGGGGGGGAGGCGCTGGGAGCCAGCACCACGGCCTGGGGTCTGGGAGGGGGCATTTCGAGGAGAGGAGAAAGTTGTAGCCTTTGAAGCATTTGGGCTGTCGCCGAGGGCTCCGCACAAGCACCAAGGGGCGCCTCTGCGGCCTCCTTCTCCCCTGGGAAGGATCCACATCCTAAACCCAAACCCACTGTTGTAAAAACTGAGCTCGACTCGTAATGACCCTATGGGACAGGACAGAACTGTCCTCACTCGACGGATGTGTGACTTGGAGCAGGGTCCAAACCATTCAGTTAGCACTTAGCCGCTGCGCCACCAGGGCTCCCATGAAGTTGGGTCCGAAAGTCACCAAAATCACCCAGCTGGCTAAGGGTTTGTGGTGTGCCCCTGAGGGGCTTCTGAGGAAGTATCTGAAATGGGAAAGTGCCAGAGGGATGGAGAGAAAAGAACATCCGCACAGCCTGAACATCTGGGTAACTTGGAAAGAGGGCCTCTGGGACCCTCGGTGTCCTCTTCTGTTAGATAGATCGGGGGATGACAACCGCAGTGCATGCTGGGAAGAGTAAAAGATGTAATTACATCAAGGGCAGGGCACGTTGAGAGGCTGGATAAACATGACTCACCAGTTCCCATCAGCTCCTTCACCTCCAAGGCCTCTTTCAATTAGAGGCCCCTCCACACTGACTTAAGCAAGAGGCCAGTAAGTCCACCAGTGACCATCACATTTGGGCAGAGGGGTCAGATGCTCAGCCATGTGAAGGGATTAATCAAGTATTGTCACTTTACCTAAAACCTGAGACGTGGACTCTGTGGGCAGTTCCCTATCCAGACAGGCCTTGGCTGAGGGAGATGGCAGAGACCAGCAGGCAGTTCTCAGGGCTCAGCAGACACTGGGTTAGATGTGTGGAAAGACTTCCTTCCTTTGATGGATTCTGGCCCTTCGCCTTTCAGGGGAAGCTGGGTGGCCAGGTCAGGAGGGTGGGAAGAAACACCATTGGGGGAGACGATGGGAACATTCTCCACGAATAACGGAGGCAAGTGTGGATTTGTGACAGTCTCCCAAGGCCACCTGTCAGGTCTCAATCCCATCTCTTCTCTAACCATACCTGCCTTTCTGTCCCTTTGAAATAGAGACCAGGTAGAGATCCTGTCTAGAATGACTTAGAAGAGCTTTGAAGGTCTCCTGTCTCTTCATCCGTTCATTCCATAAATAAGTATGTGAGCTGTTCTGGGTTTGACACCATCAGAATCCAGGTCGTGACTGAGTTAAGGAGTTTGGAGTTATCCAAGGACAATAGGGAGCCATGGAGGGTATTTTGGCTCCAGAGGCCCAGAATGAGGAGAGCAACCAGAAGGTAAATGGTCTGGTGAAAGGATTGCTGTAGCAGGTCTGGAGGGCAGAGGGTGAAGAGGGAGGCTCCAGAGAGGATGAGGTTTCCCACAGCTTGATATGGGCAGGAAAGAGAAAAGCAAGCTTATTCTAGGGCCCTCCCTCACCTTGTTCAGAGTGCACTTGGCTACTAGGTCACTGAAAGGGAGCTGGAATTCCTTCCCACATGGAACTTCCAAAGGGAGGGCAATCAGATGTGGACCAACCCTAGAGGTTGTCTCATAGGCGGAGACGCTAAGGCGGAGGGAGCCACATGCGTGAACCAAGGAGGAAGGTAACCCCCCTCCAATCTGTGGACAGTTGTGTTGAGAGAAGACCAAAATGAGTTGTTTAAACTATTTTTTTAAAATTGTGGTTTTAATGAAACTGTACAGAGAAGTTGACCTGTCAATTCTTTCTTTGTTACACATTTTCCTCCCTCCGCCTCCCTTCCCCCTCCTCCAGTAATCTAATTCTTTTTCTTTCTCTCTCTCTCTCTCTCTCTCTCTCTCTTTCTCTCTTTCTCTCCTCTCTTTCTTTCTCTCTTTCTTTCTTTTTCTCTCTTCTCTCTCTCTCTCTCTCTCACTGTTTCACACTTTCCTCCCTTCTCACCCTTCCCTTCCCCCAGTTCACTTGCAATGCACCTCTCATTCTGCACTATTGTCATACGTATAACACCTAATCATATGTTCCTTTTAGGCAATTCTTTCCTTCATCTGTTCCAATGCAGTGTTCATTATCTGTCCACTCTTTTCCTAGTTTCTTTCCAAACCCCCCCCATATGAGACTTGCTTTATAATAGTGGTGTTATGCAGTGTTTATCCTTTTGTGACTGAGATATTTCACTCAGCTTAATATCCTCCAGGGTCACCCATACTATGTAATGTATTATGAGTTTATTGTTTTTCAGTGCTGTTTAGTATTACATTATGTGGCTATATCATCGTTTTCCTATCCATTCATTTGTTGATGGGCACTTGGGTTGGTTCCAGCTCTTTGCTAGTGTGAGTAACACAACAATAAACATGGCTGTGCATTTATCTGTTTCGGTGACAGCTCTGGTTTCTTTAGGGTATATTCCCAGTAGTGGAATTGATGGGTCAAATGATATTCTTTTTCCACCTTTTTAAGAAAGCGCCATATGGTCCCACCAGCAGTGAATAAGGGTTCCAATCCTTCTACAACCTCGCCAGCATTTGTTGTTTGCTGCACTGTTAAACTTTGCTATTGTTGCTGGGGTGAGATGATACCCCCATAGTTGTTTTGATTTGCAACTTTTTGATAGCTAGGGAGTTTGAACATTTCTTCATGTGTTTATTCGCCATCAGAATGCTTTCTTTGGTGAAGTGTCGATTCATATCCTGTGTCCATTTGGTTGTTTTAGGTTTCCTTTTTAGCCTGTTGGAAAGTTTTAAAAAATTATTTTATTAATTTTAATGAACATTTACAAAGATTTTGGATTTCCATTCATTCATTGTTGCACTTTTTTTCCCTGCCCACCCC
>NW_006399778.1:14700939-14773197 GCF_000299155.1 Elephantulus edwardii | reverse complement strand
CTGTTTGGAGAAATTTTTTGATGTGCATAGGAATTTGGTTTTTAAAAGGTCCCATTTGTCTATTTTCTTCTCTCCTGATTGTAGGAAACTTTAAATTCTTAACTTCAAGAATCAGGAAAGCATGGAGTGAGGGCAACAATGCTAAACATGGCCCTTTACCATCCTGTGGTTTATAGTAAACATGTATTATGCCTATAAGGCCCATTTCATGGAGGGAACATCTGAGGCATGGAAACTTGTTAGACCACAGAAGTAGGGGGAGACATTTCTCACTGAATAGGGTCTGCAGGACCTTGACGTCTTCACACAGAGAGGTGTCAAGGGCCCACATCCAGTTGTTCCTCCTGCTCCTTTGGACAGTACCTTCCATGTTCATAGATCCTAGACTCCACATCTCAGGCTGTAGCAGTATGTCCACTACCCTCCTACACACCCTCCCAGCACCATGAGTATCTTCTGGGAACTTGAGATTTGACTTGCCCTCAGAAAAGTCTCTTCATCTCCCTGGGGGAAGCCCTTTTAGCAGCAGAGCTAAATGGAAACCCACATGGAAAATGACCACAATACTGGGGAAGGACGGGTAGAATTCAGGTCCCTTTTGCACAGGCTCTGGATCTCACATTAACAGCTGTCTAACCAGGACCAGCCACATCATTTCTCTGGCCCTAGGTGCTCTTGTCTGGACCATGGTAGGAAAGAATCAGCTTAGTGGTTTTCAAAGAGTGCCCTAGGTAATCATGGGATTCCATGCAAAGGGTGATGAAGGCAGGTGAGGATTCTACCTCTGGGCATGCACATTGGAGAGAGAAGAATTAAAAATTCAGCATCATTCTCCTTTGATTTGGAAACCCTGGTGAGAAGGGGCTTTGTCCTAGAGAGGAGCTGGGGCCACTTTTTATGCAGGGACTACTTCCTCGAGGGAGAAAGGGAGAGAAGCTCCCTTATCCTCCTAGGATCAGAGCCCCAGGCTGTGGTTATTGGTCTTTAGAGATAAGCTGATATTGCTTATCTGGTGACAAATGATTCTCCTCCCCTCCTATTCCCCTGATTAGTGAACTTTCTCTCCTGGCTGTGAAGTCTCTTTGCAAGAACTGGCAAGTCTGGTCTGCAACCCTTGAGGGCTACCTTCTGATGCCTACTGGTTTGTTGTGTGACCAGAAGACACAGTTACCCTTTCTGTGTGTCACTACTGGTGCAGGGCTTGCAGCATCATTCTGGAATAATCCCCGGGAGAAGGGTTAAGCGCAGAGTGTAGAAGGTGAAAAGACTTTGAGCAGAAATGATACGTGCCCCAGGATCAACCAAGTGCCTTTGCAAAACTTGAATACCTGGGTACAGTCTTAATTCGGGACTTCTGAATGCATGGGCATTTTGACAAGTTGCCTGGATCATTCTAATGGACACCTCAGTTGAGATCTATATTCCTTGTTCTATAGACATCTCTCTCGCATGCTCTCTTTCTCCCGCATGTACACACAAACTGCTATGGAGTTGCAGCTGATGGTAGCTGACCCAAGAGTTTCCAAGGGTGAAAATTGTACAGAAGGAATATTCCCCATCTTTCTCCCTTAGAGCTGCTGGTGGATTAGAACCACCTTTGTGCCAGCAGCTCAACTCCCTATAAACTATGCCACCAAAGCTCCCAGAGAAACGGAAATTCTAAGTAAATTGAAAGCAGAGTAAGAACCAGGACCTAGGCCCCAGACTGTTGCACTGTGAACGGAATATTCTTTTAAAGTCCCTTCCGTTCCGTCACTGCCATCTTCACTTACCACTCCTGAGAATCTGCTCTGCCAGGACACCAAGCCAGGGGCAAGGGGGCTGATAGGATCAGACCTCTGCCCTGTCCTGTTGACGTTAATCCTGCCCACACCTTGGGTGTGGCCTTCCAGCCTCTCCTCCATCTCAGCGCTGGACTCTCAGCCTTTACATCCACAGGCAACCACTTCATTGAAGGAAGATCTGGGCTTGGAATCCGACTTCCTTGGGCCCATCACCTCACTTGTCTGAGCCTTCGTTTCCACCCTCCATCCCCAACTACCTAATAGGGTTGTTGTTGTTGTTGTTGTTGTTATGTGCCGTCCAGTCGTTTCCGACTCATAGCGACCCTATGCACAACAGCCCTAAACCCTGCTCTATCCTGCGCCAACCGCACTGCCTCTGACACACCCATCCCGATTACCCCAGTCACTGAATTGATCCATCTCATAGAGGGTCTTCCCCTCCTGCGCCGTCCCTCCACCCTCCCAAGCATGATGTCCCTCTCCAAGGACCCGTCCCTCCTGGCAACATGTCCAAAGTATGTCAGACGAAGCCCCCAAATCCTTGCCTCCAAGGAGTGAGTAGCTTGGCTTAATCCTCTCCAAGATGAATTTGTTTGTTTTCCTGACAGTCCATGGTACATTCAGTACCCTTCTCCAGCACCACAGCTCAAAAGCATTCACTCTCCTTCTGTCCTCCCTAGTCATTGTCCAACTCTCTGATGCATAACAAGCGATTGCAAAGACCATGGCCTGTATCAGGTGCACCTTAGTCTCCAGAGAGACACTGTTGCTCCTGAGTACCTTTGAGAGGTCCCTAACAGCAGACTTTCCCATCGTGATACGCTTTTTGATTTCCTGACTGCTGGTGCCAAGAGTGTTGACCGTGGAGCCGAGCAAACTGAAGCTGTGAACACTCTCAATCTCTTCGTCATCCATCCTGACGCTGCCAATTGGTCCAATGGCGAGAATCTTTGTCTTCTTGACATTGAGCCTCAGTCCATACTGAAGGCTGCAGTTCTTGACCCTTCGCAGCAAGGGTTAAAGAGAAATAAATGAGAGAAAACACAGGAAAGGTGCCTGGTGCATAGGAAATGTGTGATTAAAATAAAATGAGAGGCAGAGGGAGTAAATAAAATGGAAGACCATAAACTGATAATCCATAAAAGTGTACGAATATCTCCTTAGCTCAATGCACATGATTTTATCACTGACTCTAAGACATCTTGGTAAAACGGAACTTAAAACTCATAGCTCCTGCTATCAAGTCAGACCAATTCCTAGCTGGCCCTCCACTGGGTTTCTGAGGCTGTAAATCAATCACGCGGGAGCCGATCGCCCAGCTTGCCTGAAGCTGGTGGGTCACCTGACACATGGCCTGTGGGTCAGTGTTGCAACTCCCAACAAGAGGAAGACCTTGACTCGGAGGGAGTGACAGTAGCAGCTGTGACAGTGGCGCCAAGCTCAGTGGGAACCGCGAGGTGCAGCCCAGACAAGTTTTGTTCAGTTGTATGTGGGATTGCGGAGGCCGAGCCCGCTTGGCAACACCCAACAACAGCAGTGGGGAAGTTAGCGACATTCATCAAACTCATTGCTGTGGAGCTCATTTTGACTCACAGCCACCTCTTGTGTCAGAGTAGAATCGGCCCATGGGATTTTCGTGGTTGGTTGTGATCTTTATGAAAGCGGAGTGCCAGACCTGCCTTCTGAGGATCTGCTGGGTGGCATTGAACCACCAACCTTTTTTGTCACTAATAGGACCTCATAGGACCCTGTGCCCCACAGAATCTTGTCCTACATTGTCCTCACAGTGCTTGTGTCCGTCCTTCTCCGGGGGGGGGGGGGTGTCTTATATTTCGCTCACCCTCTGCTTTAGCTTCTTGAAGGACTGGGCCCTCCTGATGGAAGGTCCAATTAATGGAAGACAGTCTACCTCCCAGAAGCTTTCTGCCTACTCTTCTTCCAAGACAGGATGGGCTCATTCTTTTGGCAAACCATCCAGCTTTCTTTGCTTGCCCACTGCACCATTCTAAGGCATCAGTTCGCCTCTGGTCTTACTTATCACCCCAACTTTGACATGATTACGAGGCAGTTGAGGACACCAGAACTTGACTCAGTTACATCTTGATCTCCTCTAAGTGACGTCTTTGCTTGAGCTTGTTCATTGGTGTGGAATGAGAACCAACTTACAGCTGACTTTCCATGGGCTTCCCAAGGCTGTAGGTCAAACAGGAGATTGCCTGCCTGTTTTTTTGAGAGCTTCAGATCAGTTTGAACTGCCAGAGAGGTGCAGCTGTTGACTTAGTTGGGTCAGCAGCACAACTCCTTATGGACAAGGCCACCAGAGCTCCCTGATAGATGTTTGTAAGTACTTTCTTGTTGGTTTTGATAAAACATTTATTATGTTTTAGTATGTGCCTGTAACTTTTCAAATGACTGAAACTATATAAGAATATTGAAAGGACAAATGCTTTGCTGCATATATTTACCACAAAAAGTATGTAAAATGAAATTTGAGACTGTTTTCTTCCCTCGTGATAGCCTTGTTGAATTTGGGCTAGCTCTGTCCTTTCAGGTTTACATATCTATATCATCTGTATCTATCTTTATACACACATATTTGAAGGAAAGTGGCATTGTCTTAACTTAACCTGCATACTACAGAGGCTTCAAAGTGTGTTCATGGTCTCCTAGGATGGAATTCCCAGCCTGGATTCATGTATTAATTTGAGTATTTCTTTGAGGAGGAGTCCTTCGCTTTCACTGAGTCTCTTAAAGGTTAGGAATCCTGTGTTGGAAGTTTTGCAGGTGTCTGTGGTCTTGGGGAGGGGAAGGCAGGAGCCCTTTCCTCTCAGCCCTCCTGTACACCTCCTCCCCCTCATGCACCTGCCCGGGCTTCCGGAGCCTCTCCTTCAAAGCAGCCGGCTGGGCTTTACCTGCCTCCACCACAGTGAAAAGCGCCTGGTTTGAAAGGGGAAGTGGCATTTCAGGCACTTAATTAGTCCCAGGACAAGAATGGAGGCTGGCTCTTGGGTCAGGCCAGGGGGGGATTGTTGGAGGATTAACACCCAGGTAAAACCATCAAGGTTCATGGGCCCCTTGGCAGGAGGCTGCCAGAGAATCCAGAGCAGTGGAAAGGCCGAGTCAACAACTGGGAATCACATTCCCTGGGGGAGGAGGGGGGCTGTGTGCAGGGAGGACAGGCATAGAGGAGAGGGGGTGTGGACGGGGTGGAAGAGAAGGGGGTGTGGGGCAGGATCTGAAAGGGTGTGGGCAAGGATGGGGAAAGGGGTGTGGGCAGAATGAAGGAGGAGTGTGGTCAGGGGTATGTGGTCTGAGAGGACAGAATGGAGATGGGGGCATGGGCAGGGAAGGCAGATGTGGGAGGACAGGACAAAGGCCATCTATGTTGAATGACTTATTTCAACAACAGAAACTTATTGAGCACCTATTATGTGCTGAGGCACTGTTGCAGGGGCCAGGAGCACAGCCATGAACAACCCAAGGCACACTGCTGTCCCAGAGCCAGGTACTCTGACTCAGGGGAAACAAGCTATGAGCAAGTCCACAGATGAGAAACTAATTTTGGAAAGTAGATGGGTGTGTGAGGAACATAAAACAAGGGATCAAGAGATAGGAGAGAAAGGACCGGGAGATGTTAAATGGATTATGAAGGAAGTCTGCCTGGGGAGATCATACACTTGAAACCTGGTGATCAGAAAAGAGACAGCTAACTTGGGTGCACCTTGAGCTCTGGTGGCTTAGGGCAGGGAGGTAAGGAATTGTACTGCCAGCCCAAAGCTCTGTGGTTCAAATCCAGCAGCTAATCTGAGGAAGAAAGATGACCAATCTTCCTGTGAAATTTACTGCCTCTATAAACTCATGGAAGGGTGAACTATGGGTCCGTTCTGACTCAACAGTATTCAGTAACAACAGAATACTTAGCATAATGGCTGGCTGAGAGCTATGTGCCGAATACTGCATGAAGTGCTTTGCAGGAATGAATGCATCAAATTCTTCCCCCCATCACTTGAGGAGGGTTTGTTAAGCAGCCCAACTATAAAGAAACCGAGGCATAAGGGAGAGTTTTTAAAAGCCTTCAAGCACAGCAAAGAAACTGATAGGTCCCTTTTATTAGAAGCCTGGGCTCTCCACCTTGTCTACATCTTACTGTACATCAGGAGAAGTGCCAGGTCCTTGTCTCACTTAACCCCACCTCTCCCACTTCTGTCCATTAAGGTAGAACTCAACAAGTGTTCATTCGAGTTGTCTAAAGTCACACAACCAGCAAGTGGCAGAATGAGTCCTTGAATCTAGGTAGTATAAGTTCTTCCCATTGCAGCACACGGCAAAACAACGCACTAGTTTTTCTGCAGGCACCTGGATTACACAAGCCCTCTGTGGCTTAGTGGTAAGGAATTGCCCTGTCAATGCAAAGGTACATGATTCAAATCTACTAGCTGCCCCATAGGAGAAAGATGAGAAATCTCCTCCCATGCCATTTATTGCCTCTGAAAACCTGCTGGAGGGTCAGCTACGGGTCAGTTCTGAAAGATACATGACACAACAACAACTGCAAATTCCCAGAGGGTTCTGGGTTGCTGGCCGTGTCCTCTGTTGGTGAGGGCTTGTCAGCAAGGAGGCTTACTGGGTTTTTGTTTGTTTGTGGTCATTTTTTTTTTGTTGCTGTTGTTTTTTGGGTTTTTTCCCCCAAGGAAATAAGTTGGTGGTGTTTTTTTTTAAAAAAATTGTTATTTTTAAAGAAACTGCATACATCATGAGAGACAAACAATAATTTAAATACCATGCAGTTTCTGTATGTACAAAACCTAGGCCATAGAGATCCAGTTTCACTGTGTTCTATTTACATCATCATCTTGAGGCTTACTGTTTTTTAACACCCACTTTTCTGAGTTACATTTGGAGTTGTGAATTGAAGGGTCCATCTGCTTTGGGGATGGGTTTGCAAAGGTAGGGGTTGTAGTCTTCTGTTATGAGAAAATTCTTTTGTTATTTTGCTGTTGCAGCTTTTCTAAGTGTGTGGCCATAACTGCTGGTGGGTTGCGTTTTGGGAATCAGGAAAAGTTGGCTTCTGGTTAGAATTTAGTCCAACGTATTTCTTGAAGATTCTTAAATGATACAAATGGTTTGTCCTGGATTTCTGTCTTAAAGGTTAGTGGTTCAAACTCACTTAGCAGTGCCATAAAAGAGAGGCCTGGCATTCTGCTTCCATAAATAAAGATTGCAGCCAAGAAAACCCTGTGGAACTGCTCTACTCTGTAGCCCATGGGGTGGCCATGAGTTGAAATGACTTGATGGCAATACTGGAGTTCCCCGCCTCCCCTGCTGGTCTTTCATTGTTAACATGGAGGAATATTTTATTGTGATGTAAAGATATGGAGTATGCTGGCTGAGTGTGAATGTGCCCAGGGCTGTGCAGTCCTGCATCTGTTGGTGATGTACCCTGGATGTGATGGGTTGGTGCCTGGGTCTGGGGCTGTGGATGCCTAGGTCAGTTCCACCATGTACAGGTTCAAGTCAACCGCTTCATGCATTTGTGAATCTAAATGTAACTGCCCCCATTTTACAGACAGAAAACTGGGCCTCGGAGAGGTCAAGGCATTTGCCTGCCCCAAAGTCACCTAGATAGTGGCTGAACCTGATAGAAAACCCAGAGCCTGCTTCAGAGGCCAACTCCTTTCCCCTGCACCCCGGGAAGGGTTTAAGGGACAACAAAAGGTTTAAATGCCAGCGCGCGCTGTCCTGGGGCCTGGCGGACGTGTGTGCGCTCACATGCATGTCCCCCTCCTTTTTCCGGCGTCTCAGCCCCGGCCTATTCTCTGGGCGCCCGGCCCAGCCCTGTCGCACGCGGTCCTTTCTTTCTCGGGATTGCAAATACGCCAAAGATTAACGCCCGCAGCTGGCTGCAGCCCCGAACAATGGCGAGACCTAGGAAGTGGAGAGATTGCTGGAGGAGTACAGCGACCCGGGTCCAGAGAGGAGAGTTCACGGGGGTTTGCCCGCTTGACTTGGAATGACCTGTCCCCACCCCCAAGCTCTGTGCACCCGGCTGGATGGGGAAAACAGAGCCGCTAATGAAATTTTCACTAGAAAGAAAACTCCTCACAAGTCCACCGCCAGGACCAGAGATTAGGGGGAAGTTAAGGAAGGGGAGGAGAATCCCCTCCCAGGGGGAAATCTCCAATAAATTATCACAAGGGGGAGGGGGAGAAGAGAGGCCTGGAATCCCAGCTGGACGCTGTGACCCAGCCCGGGCTGTGTCAACTCCACCTCTGTTCCCTTTAATGGATGAGAGCACAGGACAGAATAAAGCAAAAACCAAGTCGCATGGACGAAAGCCTTTCTACTGTCTGAATCTCCCCCTACAGAATTCTACCCAGGGAGGGGCAAGGATGGCAGATGCGGCTTGAGACCCTCCTGGGCTGATACTTAGGCTGGGGCGGTGGTGATGTTGCAGGAGATGGGAGAAGGGAAAGCATTGGATGGTCTGGAAGGTGACTTGTACTAATTTGTCAGGCTGCACCCATTTGAAGGTGCTGGTTGCTCGATGGTTAAGCATCTAGGCAGAAGGTCTGCAGTTCAAATACTGTGGGAGATAGGTCCTTTCAGTCTGCTCTCTATGAAGATGACAACTTAGGATACTCTGGGTCACTTACCCTGCCTCCTACAAGGTCAGCTTGAGTGAGATTTTACTTAACAGCCAACAACAACATTCTCACCCAAGAGATCAGGGTCGCTTCCAGCTTGGATGCCGCTCTAGACAGCAAACATGGCCTTGGTGAAGGGCTGTCCCAGGTGCTGGACACAGTCTCCTTAATCCTCTCTCTACACCATCGGTAAATTGTGTAGATTTTACTAGTTCCATTTTACAGATGAGGAAACTGAGACTCAGTAAAAGAAAGCCCCTTGACCAAGATCACCCTAAAACTCCATTGCTGTCAAGTCAATTTCAACTCAGAGCAACTCACTATCCAGTTTCCAAGTCTGTGAGTCTTTACCGGAGGAGACTGTCCATGTTTTACCTCCAGGATCGATCAACTGGTAGATTAGACCTGCCGACCTGTCGGTTAACTGCAGGACACATAATATACTAAATTATCATCACAGGATTAGAGCAAAAGGAAGAGAAGGAATTCGAACCCAGCTCTCTCTGGCTTTGGGTCAAGAACTCCTATCTCCCAAACTAACCCTGGGGAGCTCAGGAGCTTGGTCAAAGGGAGATAGAATCTAACTTTGCACGTGCTTACAACCCCATGGCAGCATTGGCTCACAGGCTAGAACCACATTTTGAATCTTTTCGTTTGGGCATAATTATTATTTAATTTCAACTCTGCTATTTTTGTCTGGAGCTGGTCAGGTTTGTACAAGCCCCTTCCCAATTCGTCCCACCACTTCAGAAAATAAAGAATCCTATTTTAAACGAAGACGACATAGCTCCCTTCTCGCGGCCAGAAGCTGGTCTCCCTGGATTCCAGATTCCATGATCAGGGCTGCGCGGCTGGCCCAGCCCATGACTAGGGAGCTTAGAAATGCAGGTGGCACATCCCCTCCGCAGATGAAGCCACTTAATTACCACGCAATCAATATGCAAACAAGTGCCAAACTGGGTTTGAATCAAATTTCTCATTGGGGACCCAGGGGGGGAGGAGAATCTAGCAGATCCCAGACTCACTGGCAGTGGGCTGATGAAGAGGGAGTCTGAGGGGGGTGAAAAGATGCTTCAGCTGGGACTCAGGCACCCGACGGCCGCACAGAGGCCCTCTGAGTCCCCAGTGCCTGGCATAGGGCCCGGCTCCCATTGAGGGATGCTGGGACCCATGGCTTAAGGCCACAGTGACGGGAGGGTTTCCAGGCCTGTCAGCTGAAGTCTGGCGGCCTCCGCTAATTCATTTGACTCGGAAATCTCAACTTGACCAGGTTCTCCCTCCCCTCTTTAAAACAAACTCATTAAACTTGTCAACACTCATTAGGCCAGTAAAACATTGAACTAGCACCACTGGGGAGCATTGGAGAGTGGTGTGTGTATGTGTGTGCGTCTGGAAGCGTGTACCCCAGACCCTGGGAGACCCATCTTCCAGGCTTGGCAGGGCAGAAGTCACATTTGTTTACTCATCTACTTCCTCCCTTCCTACATATGCCTTTTATCAAAGGCAAACGAACAAGTGTTGGGGAGGAGACAGCCTCTGGAGTCCGACCTGAGCAGCCTCCTGCTTTAACAAGTTCCTTCTCTTTATCTGTACCAAAGTTACTTCGCCTCTGTGACCAGTGTTATAAGACCCATCACGCTGGGCTCTTGGGAAAGAATGCTTGCAAAGCTCTAACAACTGAGCCTGGCCCATTTTAAGAGCCCAGGACTGGAGCCACAATCGCCATCATGATTAGCAGTTACTTAAAATAGAAGAGGCAGATCACAGTCGAAGTTTTGTTCCCCTCAAGTGGCTTCTGATTCCTGGTGTTCCCTTGTGTTACAGACAAGAATAATTCGGTCAGGTTTCTTGGCTAGGGATCTTTTACTTAACGTGTGTGCAAATAGAAAGAATTTGTTGCCTGATAATGTATTCTAAGTCTACAATTTTTACATGTACAGGTCAGAGACTGATGATATGTTTCAAGTTGTACCCCCATCCCCTAGATCCACTTCTGAATTGTCCCAACCCATTAAGACAACGTCACTGCTCCCTAAACGTCTCATCTAACCTTTCGAACTGCCATTATTGGCTTGATCCCATACAGATTATTCTTTAAAAGACTGCTCAAGGCAGGTCGTCTTCTTAATTAAGTTAGATGGTTGGTTAAAGACAATATGAGGGGTAGTGTTGGTTTGAGAAGTAAGATTTAAAGAATGTTTCAGTGTCAGTGCAGTAGTTCTGGGGTTTTAGCTGTAATCTTAACAGAAGCAGGTCCATACCCTTCACCTCCCACCTCCCTTGCCACCCCAGGCCTTTCTTCCTCAAAGCAGGTTCAAACTACCAACCTTTCAGTTACCAGCAGTCAAGCACAAGTAGTGCCACCTCATTTGGAATATTGAAATCTGTCTTCGGAAAAAACTCAAATCTGAGTACCTCAGCTCCCTCCATATAAAATGGAGAAAGTAAAAGTTATGTTAAAAAATGGAATCATGGTGAGAATTGAGGTAACATAGTCAAGACCAACTGGCATCTAGCACTGTAGGTGTACGAGGCATATCTGCTCCTTGTCTGCCTCTGTCTAACACTGCAGCCCTCCCTCCATGGAACAGAGTGAATGCCTGTCCTGGTCACATTCCATTGGTGAGGAGAATGAGAGTTAAGGAGGATAACTTCTTATGCCCTAAACCCCAACTGAGAAGGGCATAGGGGTTTAAGAGAGAGGCTGGGGAGCTGGAATCTGTGTTTACAGAGGGTAAGTGCTCACTTAATGCCCCCACTCCAATTAAATAAAAATGCCCATTGGGAAGGAGACCAAGGGATCCTACATCTAAAAAATGCAACGGGGAGGGTGCTGCTTCACACTTTCCTGTGAAATCCCTCCCAGTCCTCCTCTCAGTGACGTTCCACAGCTCTGATGCAGCCTCCTTCCAAGGCGACCAGCTCCAGCAGCCCCGGGACACTTAAATGGAGACAGATTTCAGGGCCCTGATGAATAGTGGTTTTGTCTGGGCTCCTTTTTAGGATCTGTGGCTGTAGTTGTGGTGTGTTCTTTTCCCTTTAAAGTGGGGTGTCTGCAGACCCCGTCTCTCTATCCCTTTCCCCTTATTGAGAATGCCCTCTTTAAAAAAAAAAAAAAGCCGGCCTTCTGCTATTTTTCTTCTCTCTCTGAAAATGAGAACATCAGCTATTGAAGCGGATTAATGAACTCTTCCCAAAAGTTTATTAAGGGAAGGTTAGACAAAGGCCCCAGGGCCGGCAGGCAACTGAGCAGTCAGTATATATACTGGGCCCTTTTGTCCCCCCAGGGCCGACGCATGAATACCTCTCAATGGCTCTCTTTAGAGTGACAAGAACAAGCCAGACAACGGCTTGTTAAAAGGAACTGCGAGCTGCTTCTCTTTCTGCAGCCCGAAGCTCCATCCCCTGTTTCTCTTGCATTAATGTACATCTGCAGCGGGAGGAATAATCGGCTGGAATTCTGTTGGGTTTTGTGTGGGTTTTTCTTTTTTCTTAAATACACCCTTCCTCCTCCTCCTCCTCCTCCTCCTCCTCCTTCCCTGCCCCCACCTGCCCCTCCCACCCTGTCCTCCTCCCTCCCCCCCAGTGGTCCTCTCTCACCATATGTTGTGTGCACAGCCTGCCTTTGAGGAACCCCTGGATGGGTGTTTCTGGGAAAGAACAGAGAGGGGAGGTGAGGACTGGGGTTCTGGAGTTTCTGCTCCTCTGGTCCTGTCTGCAAACTAATAACTACATTACTGAACATCTACTATGTACCGGGGCCTTGGGCAGGACCGTTTTCATGTATCATCACTTATCTCTTATGAGGTTAAGTGTTAATTAGAGTTCCTGGGTGATTTTCAGGTGATTAACATGCATCAAACAATTTGAGGTTTGAGGTAACTCAGAGTATCTCGGAAGAAAGGCCTGGTAATCAACTTCAGAAAACCCAACCATCGGAAACCCTATTGGTTACAGCTCTGCTCTGACCCCCAGGGTTACCGCGTGTTGGGATCATCTTGAGGGTAACCAGTTTGCAGGTATTGTTTCTCAACTTACAGATGAGAGCGGGCATTGGTGGCTCCATATGAGGCAATTGGGGTTTCTTTCAGTCCTGGCCCATAGACTTGAGGCGCAGCCACCACCATCTGATGAGGTGGGTTGTGAGGATGTGGAACAGGTTTCAGGAAGATGGAAGAGGCCTGTTGATGGACTTGCAGAAACCAGGCCAGGAAAATGCTGTGGACAACAGCCCACTCAACAGCTTGTTTCTCTGGAGGATGACGCCAGCCTGGGCAGCACGTGGAGCCGCCACAGGTTGGGAGTCGACAATAGCAGAGAGACTGGAAGTAGAGGTAACAGAGAAGTCACTTTCTCAAGGTCACACGACTCTACAGGCTGAGCTTCGACTCCAGGTCTGGCTGGCGCTGGAGCCCAGACCTTGCCATTCTCTCCCCCTGTGGTTCGGCGCTGCACTCAGGATGAAGGCAGAGCTCGTCCCTCTTACACCGTGGGCATCTGGAGAACGGTCTAGCCATTGCTAGCCAGGTCAGGGAGGATCCATGAGCTCTAACAGGGAGGGTGTCCACAGGGGGGCTGGACAAAGAATGGGAGAAGATGTGGGGTGTCTGCGGTGCTGGGACACGAGGAAGCTCTGGAAGAATCCTTTCTGAACTAGGTCAAGGAGGAAGTGTTGCAACTCACACAAGTAAGAGGCACCAAGAAGTTCTACATTCTTTTCAGTCGAGCTGGGGAGTATGCATGTATGACCTTGTGTAGATGTACATTTGAGATGGGAGCACTGGTGGCATGGTCTGTAAGGGGGAGTTATGTTGCCAGCCCAAAGGTCAAATCTCTGGTGGTTCAAATCCACTCGCAGTTTCATGGAAGATAGATGGATAATCATCTCTCACTCAGTTCATAGTCTCAGGAGCCCACTGAAGGGTCTATAGTGATTAGGTTCCAACTCAACAGCAATGAGTTTGTGTTTTCTGAGTTAAGGACACACGTGTGTGCACTTGAGCATGTACATGGACATGTGGGGGGGTGTGCGTGGGTATGTATTTCTGGGTGCTCTGGTGGGGTAGTCTGTGGTGAGTTGCGATGCTACCTTACACGTGGAGCTTCTCTGTTGGTTGGGCTCTATCAGTCAGTCTACGGGAGAAAGATGGGCTGTCTCCTCCAGTGCAATGCACAGCCTCCCTAGCACCCACTGGACGGTCCACTGAGTCAGTTCTGACTCGGTGCTAATGAGCTGCATTTGTTGGTCCCTCCCTTCTCCCCCATGGCGCAGTGATGGCAAGTGCAGGCTTTCCCATGGCAGAAGTTGGGAGGATGTCACAGGACAGGACAAGGTTTTGATCTGTTCTTCAGAGGGATGGCTGTGAGCCAGACAGCTTGACTGTACTGAACAATAATATTACAACATGGATGTGTGTGAATGAACCTGTACATGTGTGTATTTGTATATGAGTATGTGTGCATGGAACAACATAGGAGAGCTCTGTTGGCCTAGCGGACAGAAAGTGATGCTACCAAGCCTAAAGTGGGCGATTTTAATCTGCGGCCCTCAGGCCTGGTTTTAATTGCTTTTGGTCAAACATTCTTCTTAGTGGTCTGTCCGTTTGCTGTACAGAGGTAACTCGTGGTTGCTGTGATGCTGAACACTATTACACTGATGTGCCAAATGCGATAATGGTTACTCATGGTGGACAGTGTTTGGTTGAGCTTCCCGATTAAAACAAGCTTGGAAGTAGGAGTGGCATCCACTTCCCAAATAGCTTGCCTCCGGAAACTCTATGAACTTGGAGAAACGATGAAAGTTATACAAGTGTTCATGTCTTCTGTTCATAGGGTTGCTATGAGTCATTTATGATTTGATGGTACTTTAACAACAACAACAATAACAGCAACAACATATGTGCATGGACAGGCGTGTGTGTATACATCCAAGTAATGCACATATGTGTGCAAGTATGTGTGTGTGTGCACCTGTGTATATACACTGCAACCTCACTGACGTGGTATGCATAATTCCGGAGCTCCCATCTCCTGTGTCAGATTCTTTCTTTTTTATTCTCCTTTGTACACACCCCCACCACCTCAGTGCCTGAAGGATCCCCAGTGGCAATGTGGTTAAGTGCTTGGCTCCTAACCGAAAGATCAGAAATGTCAACTTGCGTCTCATGTGAGAAAGGTGACAGTTTGCTTCTGTGAAGACTTACAGCCTGGGAACGCCACACAGTGACTCGACTCTATCTGACGGGTAACTTTGAGGACAGTGGGTTGGATTCCTTGCCTGCTCAGCAGAGCTTTGGGCAAGGTAGGTGCTCAGTAAGTGTTTACTCTCGGACTTTATCGAGTCCTGTGAACAGTTGGAGGAAGGTGTAGTCAGGCCTCTGCTGGGGAGTGGAAGGCGACTCCCTCCCCTCTCCTTTCCCATCTCGGTCTTAATCTAAGTAGTAAGGACTCCAGACTAGGAGCTGCCTCATTTCATGATTAGGGGCCAGAAACTTGGCTGTGTCATTTATGTTCACGTTTAAACAGCTTCCCTCCTAACAATGCTGAGGGTACATGACCTCACCCCACCTGGGCGCTTCATCCTGGGGGAAAGGGTAAGACGGAGGGAGGGGGACATGACTAAGTGGCCAGGTAGAGGGGAAACTCCTCCCGCCTGGGAATTGAGACCCCAGGCCCTGAATCTGGGCTGCCTCAGTGATAAGGGACCAACTGTCTCTGTTTTGCCTGGGATTTTAGCAGTAAAAGCCCTACATCTCAGAAACCCTTCAGTCCTGGGAAGACAGAAACAGCTGGTCACCTACTTCCTGGTGGTGGACGGCCCTGGTATGCCACTTGTCAAAAGCGGTATCTTGCTGTCCCACAAAGTGAGATGAAGGGGACCATCAAGAAATTGGAAAAGGTGTTCCAACAAGACATTTTCCTTTGCAGCAGATGCTCTGTTGTCTGCACTTGAAGTCAGAGTGAGGGGGCTTCTGGCCACTTGAGTCCCAGATTCTTGGGGCTGGAGTCAGTCAGCCATTCCTGAAGAGGGAACAGGAGCTCAGGCAGGGAGTGTGTCCGAGCCTGTCCCCACCAGGTAGAGGGGAAACCAGGGAACATTAGAGTCTAATTTGGTGCAGGGAGTATCACCTTTTGCCTTAGAACAATCTGGGTTTGAATCCTGCTTCTACTACTCTTTGCTGGCTCAGCCATCACCCTCCTGAAGAACAGAGACTCTGCCCCTCCACGCAGCTCTGTCCAGAGCAAGGCAGACATCCAACACATGCAGCTCCGTGTCTGCAGGGCTCTGCCCCTCCCAGACCCCTACCTTCTTCCTGACTTCAGGACAGAATTAGGAAGGAAGAAAACGGGGAATCCAGATGCCAAGTCTACTCAGAGAGACCGAAGAGAGGCCTGGCTGAGGCTGTGGGGCAAAGGAGCTTGTTGAAGAATCATAATTTAAGAACTCTCCCTCCCCTCCTGCGCTCTGAAATGAGCATCACTATTTTATGGATGCTTCAAGTCAACTTCCCTCAAGAGAGGGCTGTGCCCTCTGACCCCTATAACCTGTACTTAACACGTTCAAAAGCCCCCAGCACCCCCAGAGAGCTGACCTGGACTGGGACCAAGGCAGCAGGGCAAGCAGGACTATAAACAAGCCTGGCTTCTTGGGCTCAGGAATCCTGAGTGAAAAAACAGAAGGCAGCTCAGAGGTGGGGGGTGCTCAGTCGAGGCCGGGGAGCACAGGGCTGCAGGTGGTGAGAGGAAGGGGTGGTGGGACACAGGGGTGGAGAGCCTTTAGGGTGATCAGAAAGTGGAGGAAGTTGGGGGGTCAAAAAATGGGGCAGCTGATCGCCTAATCAAAAGGGTGTTTCCTCCCTCTGAGCCTCAGTTTTCAAAACTATAAAATGGAGCGAAGAGTATTTTCTTCATAGAGCTTTTGTAAAAATTAAATGAAACAATGTGCTTTCTCACACAGGGTCTGACATGTAATAAGAGCTCAGCAGTGCTGGAAGGAAAATATTAAGGGTCACTGGGGTAACAGAGGGACCATAGTGTGAGGGGGTGGCAAGATGAGTGGGGATTTGAATACCTGCCTTTAGGTGGTCAGTTCGTCTACGCTCTTTTGAGCTCCACTAAATTCCATGGAGCTCTGTGTGTGTAGTCTATGGTGAGCTGCATGGCTAAGCCAAAGACTTTGAGCCTGCAGTTCAAACCCATCAGCAGCTCTGAAGGAGAAAGCTCGGCTGTCTTCTCACATCGTGATTTGCAGCCTCAGAAAGCCAGTGGAGGCTCACTAAGAGTCAAAACTGACTCCGTGGCTTGTTGTTGTGAGGTCCCATTGAGTATGACTCATAGCGACCTTATAAATAGCAAACATGAACTCTGTCCTGTTCTCTGCCCCCCTCATCATCTCGGACACACGTGAGCCCATTGCTGAAGTCACTGTGTCAGTCTACCTTGCTGGGGCTCTTCCTGTCCTTTCCTGCCCCTTCATCTTGACCATCCACTCCTACGGCTTGAGAATGAGTTACATCTCAGGCACCAGACTGTAGCAGAGAACAGTGTGGAGACGACCCTGCCAGACGTCCCTGCCCCTCCTTGTCTCATGTGGGTAACAGACAGGCAGGTAAATACACTGCACCACCACCACCCCCGCCCCATGCAATACAAATGTCACGATGGGGAGATGGGGCACTGGGATGAGGAAGTTTGGTTTTGAAAACCTAGAGATGAAAAAGCATTAGTTTTGATTTTTTTTTTAATTCACATGCTCTGTGTATATTTCTGAAAACTTCTGTCCCAATCACCATCATTATCTTCACTCCCACTAAACCTGCCCAAGCCTGTCCGTAGCTCATGTTTTTGTTTGTTTGTTTATTGATCCTTATTTTATGTCGATTTGCATACATAATTTGTATACATTGTGTTTCATTCATATAAACTGCTTTGACTTCAGGTTTCCCCTGTTTTCTTGATGGGAAAACAAGTTAAAAGCCAAGTCTGGCTTTCCACCCATAGGCTGAGTTTCTGCTCCGGGCCAGCCCTTTTCTTTGGTTATCTCAGCAACCTTGGACAAGAAACTACCTTTGTGAGGATCATGTGCCTGTAAAATAGGGCAAACAACACCCTCTTTCAGTGTCAAAAAAGTCCAGTGCCCCATGCTATGCCAGGCACATAGTAGGCTCTCCGATGGAGTGAGCAGGTGCCAGAGGCCAGTTTTCTGGCTGCACAAGGGGCTCCCACGGCTGGGCCTTTGAAGCTTAGGACAGCTCCCTATTACAGCAATTAATTACCCCAGCATAATGCCTCAGCCCAGCCCCTGGGCCTGAGCCTTCAAGTGGCAGGGGGTGGGCGGTGTGAGGAGGAAGGGAGGTTAAGTGGAGCCTGTTTGTTTGTGGACACAGGCAGCTTTATGGGTTTTACACTCCAGTCTGTTTTGAAATCAAAGAGCATTTCCAGGGAGGGGAGTGAACAGGCTGCATGGGCCTAGGAAAGCTTGGGCTCAGAGGGCTTTACTTTTCTGCCCCTCAGCTGAGTACATATAGTCTGTTTCCTGCCTGCACAGTGTCCTTGGGGCCATTGCTCTGGGACTACCCAGTGGGCACTGGGCTTGGCTGGGGTAAAAGGGCTCTTGGAGCCAAGGGAAATGCATCCCTGTCTTTTGGGAACTGATGGCAGGCTGGGGAGACCCTGGAGAGGGATCCGAGGAAGATTTGGCTTCTGAAGCATGTGCTGGAGACCTCAGGCAAGCCACTTGTCCTCTCTGAGTCTTGGTGACCTCGTCTTCAAGATGGGCCTCAGGATTAACCCTGCCCCAGCCACCTTGGAGGAAACACACTGAGTGAGGCATAATGGTGAGAATACGATTTAAAAAAACAAACAAACAAAAAAACCAAAAAAAACCAAACCTCATCACCATTGAGTGGATTCTGACTCCCAGAAATCCAGTGAGGTACCTAGTAGGACTTCTCTGTACAATTTCTTGGCTGTGAGCTTTACAGAAGCACGTAGCCAGTCCTTTCTTCCACAATGCTGTAGGATAGATCTGGACTGCTAACCTCTAGGTTTGTAGGGACTGTTAAGGAGACAGTTATTATTGTTAGGTGTCATCAAGTCAACTCCAACTCATGTGAACAACATATTGAACCTTGCCCGATGCTGTACTCTCCTAACAGCCCCTGCCAAGCTCAAGTCCATTGCTCCGGTCACGGTGTCAATCCACATCATTAAGGGTGTTATCAGGGACCCTGATGGACTCCTGGGGTTTGCAGGTCCTCCTTTGTTCCCACTTTTATTCATTCACTCAATCACACATTCTCGAACGCTGTGAGAGAGGCTGCGATGAAGTTAGACTTCTGCTTGGATTTAGAGAAAGCTAGTTTTTAACATTCAAAACATTCTGTCAGGGTTTTAAAAAAAATTATGAAAGGAGTATGTGCTTATCTGAAAGATTTCAGTCACTGAAAAAGTGAAGCAAACCATCTTCTACCGAGTTGAAGGTGACTCCATGTGTGCTTGTGTGTAACTGTGCTCCACGGGGTTTTGTTGACTAACTTCTCAGAAGTTCACTTGACTTTTCTTCTAAGGCACCTGTAAGTAGACTCGAACCACCTACCTCTCTATCAACCGCTGAGCACTTTAACCATTTGTACCCACTGTTGTTGTTGTGTAACATAGAGTTGGAACCGACCCATAGCTGACCCGCTGGTGGGTTTTCAGAGGCAGTTAATCGCTCGGAAGGAGATTGCCCGTCCTTTTCCCGTGGAACTGCGGGTGCCTTGAGGATTGCAGCACAGCTTCGTGCCTCTAGGCCACCCACTAGAGATACCGAAAGAATACACAAACAAATAAACAAAACTCCTGCCAAATGAAGTAACCCCTTCCTTTGTATGCCCAGAGTTAAACAGGAATATTTTGGAAGTCTGATCCTTTGGGGAACTGTGGTGGCTCCGTGGTAAGGAGATGAACTGTCCACCCAAAGGAATGTAGTTCGAGTCCACCAGCTGCTCCTTGGGAAAAGGATAGGGAGCACCCCCCCCCCCCCCGCCCCGCTGCTGTGGTGACCGCCTCTGGTAACTGGCTAGAGCATCAGCTCTGGGTCACTTTCAACTCGATGGTACACAATAACAACCACAACACAGTCTTCCAGCACTCAGAAGAGAAGAAGGTCAGCAAAAGAGAGGAAGACCCTCAAAGAGATGAATTGACACAGTGATAGCAATAATGGGCTTGAACATGCCGCAGATTATGAGCAGGGCGTGGGGCAGGGCAGGTTTTGCTCTGTTATTCATAGAGTCTCTATATTTGACTCAATGGCACCCAACACCACTACCAATGACAGCAATTGTCCTTGTCTGCTGTAGATTCAGCCTTGAGGTTAGGGCTGGCTGCTACCAGCGCCATTCAAGATGGCACCTGGTGCCACAATCTTCTCTCTCTTTTATTTTTTTATTTTATTTATTCTAAAGAGAAAGTATAGAGAAAAAGAGGAGGTTTAGAAAGCTCCCATCCCATCTATCAGCATTAAGAGCTAGGGAGCTCTGGTGGCCTAGTGGCAAGAAGCTGCACTGCAATCCCAGGGGTACACAGTTTGAATCCACCAGATGCTCTGCTGGAGAAGGAGAGGCAATCTCCTCCTATACCAGTCAGATTCGATTTGACGGTACACACACAAAATAATAAAATAGATTTAAAAATAAAAGACAGTGGGAGCTAGGGCTATAATCTCACTCCCAAGCCACGATTTTAAAATTCACAGTAGCCTCCCCATCCCACCCCCACCCCCAGTCACTGTTCCAAGTTAGGGACTTGGAGCTGAAAAGGAGCTTCAATATCAGGCCCTCCCTGGACGTCAGCTCTGGATGCATCTTGCCTGACCCTCTCACTTTCTCAGATGGAGGGCCCCAGAAAGGTTAAGTGACTTGCCCAGGGTCACACAGCTAATTAGTGGCAGGGCCAGGGCAGATTCCGTCTTGCTGGAAAGACGATCTTGTTCCTCCGAGGCAGTGCTGACCCCTCTCCTGGCCCCCACATGGCCTTAGCCACATCTGGGCTTTTCTCCTTCCCAACTGTTGAGAGTCTTCCAAACCCAGAGGAGGCCAGGAGGCATAGCGAATGCAGAGCTGGTGACCTGGAAAAGGGTGGGTGGAGCCTGGCCAGGGCGATGGGGGGAGGCAGCCATGCTGGGAGTCCAGCTGCAGAGTTACCAGGCCCTCCCACGTGGGCAGCATTTTACACTTTGCATGGCTCCTGCAAGCCCTTTGCCATGTGCGTTTCACAAGCCCTTTGTGAATTACCCTGCTTTACACATGGGGAAATTGAGGCTCAGAGACTGCTCTCAGCAGCTCAGAGTCACACAGTGAAGGATGGCGTGTCAGAGCTGGAGGGGCCGCTTTGGAGCTGCCTAGCTCTGTCTCCCCATTTGACAGATGAGGAAGGTGAGGTTCTGGGGAGGGAAATCCAGGCCCCAGACCGGTTCCCTTATCAGCTTACCTCAAAGCTTTTTATTCTGAGACCAGTTTCCCTAGACAGGTTGCTTTCCTCTGGAGATGTAGTGGATGGACCCCAGATTCATGGAGTGGACAGGATAATGCATTCCAGGGACCCTAAACGTGGCAGCGTGGCAGTGAAGCCTTCCAACTTGGACCCGAGTTCTGATCCTGACCCTTTGTGTCCTTGGGATCATCTCATCTTGGTATGTACCTGGGTATGCACCAGAACTGCCTCATAGCTGACCTTCCAGCAGGTTTTCAGAGGCAACAAATTACATAGGAGGAGGGTGCCCATCTTTCTTCAGAGGAGCAGCTGGTAGACTTGAACTGTGTACCTCTGGATTGGCAGCACAACTAACTCCTTACCACTAAGCTACCAGGGCTCCATGAAAGAGTGGTTGTGCAGTGAGTCTGTGCTACTCTGTCCGTTATCTTTATTCTCAGGGTCGACTGAGGGGGTTGAGTGAGTCCCACTAATCCACCTGGGAAGGTGCTGACAGCACCTGGTGGCACAGGCCTCCCTCAGGCTCTGCCAGCAGGAGGAAGAAGGCAGGACATGGGGGTCCCCACACCAGAGCTGGAGGAATGTGTGCACAGCAGGTTCAGGTGCCGTCTAACTGCAGAAGTGGTGACGTTTTCCTGCAGAAAAAAGATATCGAGGAAGTGGTTCATTTGCACCTCGTTTCCCTGCAGACTGTGCCAATTCAATCCATCCTGTTGTAAGATAATCCTTTCATTTGGAGGGAGAAAGAACCCTACCTCTCTCACTGGCCCCTAACATGCACAGTAGCTCAATGCTGCCCAGGGCAAAGAACCCTTGAGTGCTCCTAAGCTCATTTGAGAAGCTGAGGGAGCATCCTTTTTGCCTCAAGCCTTAAAAGGTCAGAACACAGGTGAAAACACCCACAGGCCCTGTATTCTCTCAGCTAGCTGCCCAGAAGGATCCTCAAAGGCACAGAAGGGTCTGCAGCCTCACCCAGCCCAGTCTCCCCATCTGTGTAAACATAGTGCCATCCCAGAGACTGTGGGAAAGACTGGGGTGGGGAAGGGGGTTGATGGGGCCCAGAGAGCAACTGTGGAAGGCAGCTGGCCAATCCCAAAGCAGAGACACCGCCCCATCTCCTGGCACAGTCCTGGGGGCGGGGGGTTCAACCCTTCACCCGGGTGGTATGTGGCAGTGTTCCACCTAAAGACAAGGCTTTGAAAGTCAATTATTTGAAACCGAGGAAGCCGAGGCCTCATGGGCCATAGCATTCTCAGAGCAAACAAGCTTTGGGCAGGTTCAGAGAAAAGGAAACAGGATTGAATTTCCCGTCTGCCTCACCTGGGGAAAAATTCAAACTGCTTGGTCATGTGGCATCTGGGAGCTTGGCTTCTGTGGTCAGTTTAGAGAGCGGGGTTCCTTTGGGGTCACTGAGAAAGAACCCTGAGATGTTCTACAGTTTCATCATAGGAGTTGCTTTTTGGGCTTGAGACCTACCAAAATTGGGAAGTTCTTTTTGTGGTCTGACTTTAGTACCTCTTGCTGCAGGTCAGAAGACAACAGAAACTCAGCTGACTTCCCTACATCAGCAGCAGATTTGAGCAGTGAGATCTGAGTCCTAACTGCTGCTGAACAGCTGACAGCTAACGCTGGTCAAGCTGCTTTACCTCTCTTTCCCCATCTGCAAAATAGGAGGAAATACCTGCCTTCAAGTTTCTGGGCCAACTATAAACTTTTGGAGGAAGGAAACTGGGGGAGAAGGGAAGAGAAGTTTCTTCTTGCCTAGGCTTCATGGCCTCTATCTTTTAGAAGGAAGGAAGCATGCTTTAGTCTGCATACACCCTCACTTTGCAACCCAAAGGGAGGCTTTCCCCTAAGAAGTCAGGTCTTTACATGATGCTGGAACCAGCATTAGGAGGACAGGTCCTAGAGGATAGATTCTTGAGGGGACAAGGAATGTCCTGTCAGCAAATGATGAGATTCTGGAGGTGGAGTGGGGATTTAAGGACCACTGAAGAGACCTCTGAGCATATTGTAGAGGCAGGGGGATGTTATATGACAGCCCCAGCCCAGCCCCAGGAGCTCCCACCACCTGTCAGCCTTGCTTGGGACTCTTGCCTCTGTGTCAAGTCAGCCAGGGCTGGAGGCTGATCTTTGTTCTTCTGCTCTGTGGCCAAGGCCAATGAGATACATGCTCTCTTTTCAGTCAGTCCCCAGTCCTCTGCTCCTCTCTGAAATGTCCACGATGCCCTCCCCTCCAGCCTGGTCACCACACTGCTGCTGGGGGCTGAATGGAAGAAGATGAGAATATTCAGAGTAAAACCCCAGGAACCCAGAGTAGCAGTTCTGAGCCTGACCCCACCTTGAGTGCCACGTGGGGAGCTTTTCAATATCCCAGTGGCCAAGCTGCACTCCAGACAAATGAAATAAGCATCTCGAGAAGGAGGAGGAAAGGGGTCAGCAAAGCTCTGTGGGTAAGGCCAATGGGGAGCCACTGCCAGGCTCTGGTCTGGAGACAGATGGTGCAGGTTCCAGACACATGGATGCTGAGGCCACGGCCTCCAAGCTCTGATGTCCTCCCCTTCAAAAACATAGGGTCAACAGAACCACCCCGCCGGCTTGTCAGGTGGTTTAGAAAAGCAGTTGTGTGGGAAAGTGCCTGGCGTCTAGTAGGGGCTCGTTGAATGCCTACAGATACTAGGTGTGTGACATACATTGGCAGAAGTTCTTCTATCTGGAATGGTAACTCCTTGGATGGGCACATCTTTCCCCAAAAGGAGGGGCACCTTTTTCCTGGTTTGGGGCAGCCAGACGTGTCTGGAGGCCCTGAAGGAGGACCCTGGCTGGCTCTTGTTTGGACACATCTTAGGTAACCTTCGGCAAACAGTGACTCAGCTGCCTTGGCTAGAAACATGTTCCTTCCCAGGCCGGGCCCACTTCCTCAAGTTTCTCCCTGCAGCATGTCAGGGCCCAGGAGCATGTGCCAGGCACCTGCGTCACTTTCCTTGGGGCCCCTTGGGAAGGGTTGCTCCACTTTCCCTCTCTAGATGGGAAGCCTAGCTGTCTTCTCCTATTGCTCTCCTTTCCCTGGTGGCCGTTTGGGCAGAGCCCCCATCTGCCTCCTGAACACTGGGGCTCTGAGAAGCTGAGCCTCAGGCCACCAAGCATCCAGATACCCAGTTCTCTGTCTCCAAAGCCCCGTTCCCCTGTGCTCTTCAGGGCAAAGCGATGATGCTAAACCCCAGGAACTGGACAACACCTTCAGACTGGGTGCTGGCACTGGTGGGACTTCTTCTAGACTTGAAGTGAGAATCAGGATATTCTTCTTTTGTCTGGCTTCGCTCCCTCCTGCTGCAGATCAAAGACAGCAAGGCTTCAGCTGCTTGCCCCGCCTCAGCTCTCTGTCTTACACAGTCACCTTCCTGAGCTCAGTCCCTTTCTGGAATCAGTTTTCTCATCATAAGACAATGAACGAGGTGGGACTAAATCATCCCTTAAGTAGCTGCCAGTTTGAGCTGACTGAGATTCTTTTTATTTTTTAAATTTTAATGAAAGTTTATAGAGACATTGGATCTCCATTCATATGTTGTTGCACGTTTTCCTCCCTACCCATGCCTCCTCTCATTCACATTTCTCCTTGAAGAGAAAAAGAAAAAAATTCTTTCATTGTTATACAATCCTCCCCCACCTTCCAAGTCCACTTTACTACGCAGCTCTTATTTCTGGACTCTTGTCATGAAAATAATACCTAATCATATATTCCTTTTAAACAGTTCTCTCCCTTATCTGTTTCAATGTAGTATACATTATTTATCCTCTCTTTTAAGTTCCCCTCAATCCCTATGTCAGTCCATTTTACAACAGTGGCACTATGCAGTATTTGTCCTTTTGTGACTGAGATATTTCACTCAGCATAATGTCCTCCAGGGTCGTCCATTTTGTATAATATTTCATGAGTTCCTTGTTTTTCAAGGCAGCATAATATTCCATTATGTGAATACACCACAGCTTCTCTATCCATTCATTTGTTGATGGGCACTTGGGTTGTTTCCAACTCTTTGCTATTGTGAACAAAGCAATAATAAAAATGGGTCTGCATATATCTGCTTGGGTGGCAGTTATGATTTCTTTAGGGTATAGTCCCAGTAATGGTATTTCTATTTGCAACCTTTTGAGAAAGTGCCATAGTGCCTTTCATAGTGGTTACACCATTTTACTCTCCCATCAACAGTGAATAAGGAATCCAATTTCTCTACAACCTTGCCCTCGGTTGTTGTTTGCTGCTCTGTTGAATTTTGCTATTCTTACTGTGGTGAGATGATCTCTCACAGTTGTTTTGATCCAACTGAGATTCTTAACATAAAATGTAGATCTCCAGCATTTGAGTTCAAAGCCATCTGGGGACACTCACCCCAATAGGGAAGCCAGTGCCCTGGCTGACATGAGTTCAACCCTATAATCTGCCCCTTTGGAGCTTTTCAAGGATGAATGGGGAGCTGAGCTTCTCTGAGTCTTTGTATCTATAAATGTGGTAATTATGCTTGAAACATTGTTGCATAAATTAGGTGAGTTAAGGGACACAAAGCACTTAACAGTACAGAAGTGCTTTCTCAAAGTTGTTACTGTGACTGAAGATGATTCTTCAAAAACACAGAGGGGATCCTGGCTGGTGCAAAGCCTTTGGATTGGCAGTACAACTCTTTAACCACTGGGCCACCAGATGTCCCTAATGAGATAACAAGTGCATGGCAAATGGTCCCAGTTATTTGCATAGTTGTGATTTGAGTGTCCCCCCCCCCCCGTTTATACCTCAGCCTTATAATAGGATTGCAGTTGGGACGGAATGGAGGCAGGGCTTGGTTTACGATTGCCCAGCTGCAGGAGCCAATTCCATTCTGTTCCTCATGACCTGAGTGCTCAGGCCACAGGCCCTGCCAAGTTCCCTGCACCCCATTCAATCTCTCAGCCCGGGACTGTGGCCACATCAGTTGCACCTCCAGCCCAGCCCTCAGCACTGGCCTCATTCCCCAGCACTCCTCTACCTTTTTGCTGCCCCAGGGGCCAGAGTTTGCAAACCCTAATTCAGGAAACCTGTTGATTCAGGGCTGAGAACTATAACTCCCCAGGGCGTCTACCCGTTTGTCCATCTGTCACAGGAAACCTCAGCTAGCCTGCAGGACTGCTACAGACAACAGCCCAGGTCTGGGTGACACCAGGTTGCACCCACCTGGCTCCTCATTCCATCAGGCACCACTTAAGAGGATGTACCCAAACGTGGAGGGCCAAGGCCAGGCTGGAGATGCCTTCAGAAATGGAAATGGGGCCCATTTGTTTATAATTTACTCCCTGACACTTAACGGGAACCTGATGGGGCCAATAAAAGCCCCAAACTCACCCAACTCCTACCTCAAAAGTGCTGGAGTCTGTCCAGTTCTCTCGAGGCAAATGCATCTCAAAGTGGTGCAAACCACCCTCCTTCCCCCCACCCCAGGATGCCCTCCTCCCACTATACTTTTGAAAGACCCCTCACTGTTCCCCAACCTCATCAGGGCCTGCCAGCCTTTCCAAGCTGTGGGGCAGGAAGGCAGGGGGCCTTGCTTGAGATGTAGCGATGTAGCGGAGGGCCAAGGAGATGATTTGGGAAAGGGCTGGAGTATTCTGGGCACAAGGTAGGCAAAGAGAGGGGGCCAGTGATGGCAGCGAAATCCAGTTTTCAATTTTCCTCAAGAGAAAAATGAGTCTATGAGAGACAGAATAATTTTCCAGCATGCAGGCTATAAGTAAAACCTCCTTGAGACATTGTGAGCTATTAAAGAGGAGGAAAGAAAAGGAATTGTAAAATCAGTTTGCCTTTAGCAGAACCGTACAATGCACCCTTATTTCCAGGGGAATCTAATTAGAGGGCAGGCAGCCGAGCCGGGCTTGGGGAAAGGATGAAAGCCGGAGGTCGGGGCTGGGCGGGGAGAGCGGTGAGGGCACCAGTTGGGCTGTGGACCACACTCCTCCAAGCATCAAGAAGAGGTCAGAAGACCCGGATTCCAATCCTGAATCTTGGCGCTGCCTTATGTCTTTGGGTGGGAGCTTCAATCGAGTCTCAGACACTTCCCTTGAAAATGGGAATAGAAATTCCTTGCTAGCATCATTTCAAAGATGAAATGAGGGAACCCATCCTACAGTTGGGTACACACCAGGTATGCAGTGAATGATTGTTTCCATCTTTCCTCCATCAGCAAACTTCCCAGCCTCACTACCACTAGCACTTCCTTTATCCCTGGCACCCCAACAGTCATCCTTGCATCTCAAAACATCTCTTGCCTCTTCCACCACTGCTCTTCGGAATTTAGCAACCAGATCCCAGGGCCTCCTGGTACTACATACAGCCTGTCAGGTTGTCAGGCCACTCACCTCCTTCAAGGCACATGTTGACTCAACTCCTTATTTGCTATCGGGATGCACAGAGGAACGAACACTGCCTGGTAAGGCTTTCCTTGACTATTGTTTCAAAGTAGATCACCAGGCCTTTCTTCCTAGTCTACCTTAGTCTGGAAGCACCACTGAAAGTGTTCAGAATCACCCTCTCTCAAAAGCCTCCAGTGACAGGTCTGAGCATGGGGCACATTGACTGGGAATTGAACCTGGCTTCTCCTCTAGTGCCCTAGTGCTAAAGAATTGTGTTGTCAACCCAAATACAGGGAGTTCAAAGCCACCAGCAGGACTGAGGGACAAAGAAGGGCAATCTCTTCCCTGGTGATTTACGGCCTCTGAAAACCCACTGAAGGGTCAGCTATGAGTGGATTCTGACATAATGTGTGTGTGTGTGTGTGTGGTGTGTGTAAGGCAAGAGTTCCACCATTGATCCACCACTGCTTCTACTCTTTTGTTGTTGTTGAGAATTATTTAGCGGAAAGTAAACATTTTTTTGGAATGATGAACATGCACCACCCGGCCATGGCTAACAGCTGATGTGTGTGATCCCCCATCTGTTTCTCCTCCCCGCAGCCACCTGTTTCTTAAAGCCCAGCACCTTTATGAATCCATGCTCATCTTGGGAGGATGCTGCTTCCCCTCCTAAATGTGGCCCCAGAACAGAGTACACTGGTCCTAAAGCAGCTCTGCACAGGGCTGTTTGGAGTAAGCACAGCATGGCACTGGGGTCGGAAGAGAAAAGAGTATAGAGGTATCAGGCGGTGGGGGTCTATTTTCAAGGCCTTTTCACTGCCTTTGCTTAAGGGAGATGGAGTGGTGACAGATCTGTAGCAGGGGTTTGTTTCCTGATTGCTCTTACATTTAAATCCTTCCTGTAACCGGGTGGGCTTAGGTAGGTTTGAGTCATCCTTAGAGCTGGTTTACTATCAGTAACTGTCGGTGGGAAGGATCCTGATGAGTATCTGCATAACATAGAGAACCTGGCACAAAGTAAGCAGTAACGAGTTGCTGCTGGGTTGACTCCAGCACATGATACTCCTGTGGGGGTCTGGGTAGAACTGTGGAACGAGATGCAATAAACTCAATCTCACTGTTTTCCAGTGAGTGCCAGCTTAGAGCAATGTTGTTGGACTTCATAGACTAGAACTGCCATGTATGGATAGTCCTAGTGACTAAGGATGACAGAAGAATTGATGCCTTTGAACTGTGGTCTTGGAGAACAGTGCTGAAGATCCCATGAACTGCCAAAAGAACAGGCAGATATGTCTTGGAGAAGGTGCAGTTTAGAGAACTCCTTGGGAGGCAAAAAGATGATGAAGTTTTGTCTCATACTTTGGGCATGTTGCTAAGAGAGGTTATTCCTTGGAGAGGGACATTATGCTTGGGAAGGTGGAAGTGTGGGGGAAAAAGGGAAGACCCAAAAAGAAAAAGCATATGTAAAGTGAAAAAAAAAAGGGAAGACTCTCAACCAGGTGGGTTGGCACAGTGACTGCAACAATGAACTTGAGTGTTTCAGAGATTGTGAATATGGCACAGGATAGGACAGGGATCAGATCAGTTGTTCACACGGTTGCTATGAGTTGTACTTGACTCGATAACACCTAACAACAACAACTCAACAAGCTTGTGGAGGCTGTAAATCTTTAGGAAAGCTTACTGCCCTGTTGTTCTCCTTCGGAGCAGCTGGTGGAGCCAACTTTTAAGCCATTGCACCACCAAGGCTCCTTTGACACAAGGTAAAGCCTTATAAATTTACTCACTGTTATTGTTTTATCTCCAAGGAGAACTCTGGTTCCAGAATCCCAATCTCCCTACCCCAGCTCCTCAGATGAGAAAGCTGTGTGTCTACCCCCGAACACCTCAAAGCATGACTCTGCCTTCTCAGAACCAGCCTGCTCCCTGATCCCACCTGCTCACAGCTATTTTAATGTAACTAAGCTCTGGCTGGCTACATTTGGGCGAACTACTATTTATTCTATCAGGACTCAACAAACTGGACTCAGCACAGTAATTGGCCCAGGGTGCGAGTAACAGATTTTATTTTTATTGATCAAAAATATATTTTTTTTTTCTCTCTCAAAAACACATCAAACTAGAAAAGGCGTAAGCAGCAGGACCAAATTGGATTTTAACTCCTTTAAAAAGCGGCTCCCTCCACCCGTACCCATTTCTAGAGGTGTCTGTCTCTCTGGGGTGGGATGCTCAAATCTGCACGGGTGAGCGAGCCTTCCAGCAGTCATTAAGATGCTGCATTTGCATTCAGGCTGCCTCTAAGTGGCTCCAACATCTGGACGCAGACGAGAGAATTTAATGGAGTACCCCTGCACTGGTTTCTAGAGTGTTGATGGCCTGGACCTCTTGGAACTGTTCAGCTGGCTAGCTGAGGCTTTCAGCATGGGGCCAGGTGCCTGGCATTGCATAAATCCATCTTTAATGAGATTATTGTGTACGATGGTCCTAACATATTCATCAACAGTCGTGTTGCCCCTAACATATTCATCAACAGTCGTGTTGCCTTGAGGAGCTCATGGTCGCCCGTGTCTGTTGGAACATGGTAGATTGCAGCACAGATCTGAGTGTACCCTGCCTTACCGTGGGATCAGTTTCAACCCACTAAAACTTTTCAGGACAGAGTAGAATGTGCTCATAGTTTCCCAGACTGCCACATCTTTCTTCCAGAGGTGGGTTTGGACTGCCGACCGTCCAGTTAGCAGTCAAGAGCTTTAACCACTACACGACTAGAACTCCATTCTGGGCATAATGTTACTTGCTGAGTTGGCTGCTACTCAGAATGACCCTTTGCACAGCTGAAGGAAATACATCTGGTCTTGCCTCACCCTTACACTCTCTACTGGGCCCATTGTTGTAGTCTTGGTGTCAGACCTTTTTTTTTTTTCTTTTCTAAATTTTATTTTGTTAATTTTAATCAACATTTACAGAGATTTTGCATTTCCACTTGCTCATTGTTGCACTTTTCTCCCTGCCCACCCCTCCCCCCCAGGTCGCTCCTCTCTTTGAAAAGTAAAAGAAAAATTCTTTCATTGGTATACATTCCCCCCACCCCCACCCCCAAGTACACTCCACTGTGCAGCCTTCATTCTGGACTCTTGTGATAATCATAATATCCTATCATATATTGCTTTTAAACTGTTCTCTCCTCATCTGTTTCAATGCAGTATACATAATTTATCCAGTTTTTTTCAGTCTTACCCCAACCCTGATGTCAGTCCCGTTCTATAACAGTGGCATCATGCAGTATTTGTCCCTTTGTGACTGAATATTTCACTCAGCATAATGTCCTTCAGGGTCACTCATTTTGCATAATATTTCATGAGTTCCTTGATTTTCAGTGCAGCATAGTATTCAATTATGTGAATATACCACAGCTTCTCTATCCATTCGTTTGCTGATGGGCACTTGGGTTGTTTCCTGCTCCCTGCTATTGTGAACAAAGCCGTGATTGTCAGTCCATTTTTTGGAGAGTCTCCTCTTTATCTCTTGCTTTAGGAAGCATGCCGTCTTTCTCCAGGGACCTGCTCCTCCTGCTAGCATGCCCAAAGCACGTGAGACCAAGGAGCATTCTGGGTGCACTTCTTCCAAGACAGATATGTTTGCTCTTCTGCAGTCCATGGGCTTTTCAATAACCCATTCATTCATTCATTCACCAGACATGGTTGAGTCCTCGGAGGATAAGGCAATGAGCAAAGCTGCCACGAATCCCTGTCCTCATGGAACAGACACACTGCACCTCTGAGCTGTTTAAGCAGGAGACAGGTGGCAGGTGGCAGGCGTGTTTCCGGACTTGAGCCTTTTAAAGGTCACTCTCCTGATACTGTGACTGCTCTTTACCAGTGACGCATTTGATTGTTGCATGTGAAGGGAAAGGTGGTAGACAGTCAGAAAGGGAGCTTGGATAAGGAGACGGGGCACACAGGAGTAGTGAAAAGAAAGGTGGGCCTAGAGGCTGAGAGGAGGGAACCAAGTGGGGCCTCTGCTTTGGCCTCCATGTCTGGGGTCTGGTGACTAATTGGTACCCTACCGAAGCAGGGCAAGTTGTGGGAACAAGGTCCACAGAGAAGAACATTTACCTGCCATGCTGACCTCACTGACTGGGAACCCCTTAATGGAACATCACCATCCTAGTGTGACATAGTCCTGAGGTTTTGGGGTTACAATGACCTGAGAGCTTGCTCTTCCCTTTACTTCCCTCTGCTTCCATTCTGATACTAGGTAAGTGGAGTTGGGGGTGTGTTTTACCCCGGACTCTTGCTTCCTTGCCTGAGAGCAGTTAGTTTTTTTGTTCGCTCTTGCTATGATCTCACCATTTTTATAGCATAGTCGTTGTCAAAGCATGACCCCCAGGATCATCCAGGGGGCTTGTTGGAAAGGCACCTACTTGGGCTCTGCCCACAGAGCCAGAAACTCCTGGGTGGGGCCCAGAGGTCTGTGTTTCAACACCCCACCCCCATCCCAAGCTTCTGATGCTGTTAAAAGCTCAAGAAGCTCTAAGAGGATGAGGGGAAGACTTGATTTACTGGAACTGCGTTTGCTGTGTCAGACACACTGGTTTGAATTGAGGCTCGGCTTCTTAGCATCTGTGTGTGTCCAAGGTGCTCGCTGCGCCTTGCTGAGCCTCAGCCAACGAGCACTGGCCTCAGAGGGTGATTGTGAGGCTGCTGCGAAAGGGCATGTGACGCACATTGAGTTCCTGGCACCGAACGTGTTGTAAGGAACCGTAGACTTGGCCTTGACGCATACTGACCCCGTGTGTAACAGAGGGAAATGCTACCTGATCCTGTGCCAGGTTTGCAAACACTGATGTGCTTTAGCGCAGAGCTGCAGAAGCTTCGTCAGTCTGTCTTATTGATGATTTCCCTTATTTCCATTGCTCCTTCACTTTGCCCAGCGTGCTGCCCTTTTCCTAGATAACATATCCAGAATCAACATGCTGATGTCTCCACATCCTCAATTTGAAGGAGAATTCTCGTTATATTTATTAGCTATCAGATCCTTCATTTCCTCCAACACTGCAACGCATGATGCAAGATGTGGACTGGTAACAGAAGCATTCAACAGAGCAATCGCTAATCACTTCTGAAAACCACAAGAATAACAGGCTCACAGCTTCATGAATCATAGTCAGTTAAGATGTCGGAATCAGGATGGGACCCCCACACCTTTGCTTCCTTCCAGGTAAAGGTGCAGAGGCTCGGGTGCTGCATACCTGGCCCAGGTGGCCCAGGTGGCCCAGCTTACCCAGCACAGCCTCCCTTCTCCTTGTCTTGCCTCCTCTCCTGCTCACCAAGCCATTTTACACAGAGACTCCCACCCGTCAAGACCCAAAGGATCCCCTAGCTGTTTGCTGCAAATGCATTTTAAAGCCAGAGGCCACGTCAGTCTTGTTTTCTGTTGGATCCTTCAGCTCCTTACCCATAACAGCCAGTCACCATCTGTACTCTGAGTGGATCGGTTGTTCTCTTGAAGGCTGTGGTTCCAAATGGGAGTCGTACTGACTTCTTCTCTTCATGGTGGGTTTTCTTGGGACAGGAGCCAGGGCAGGAAGGAAGGGGCAGCAGGCCTAGGGCTCTCCTTGCCCTCGATGGTTCAGGTGTTGCCCTCCCATCTCCCACCGGCATCCCAGCGCTGGATCCTGGCTCCATGCCGCTGTCTACTCAGGACCAAGTTTTCCAGGGCCGGGGCGTCCGCCTGACATAATACGTAACAGTAATTAAGAAATAAGCCGCCTTGCCCAGCTTCACAGCAATCATTTGGCTAAGTAACTACCATGGTCCAGTGCCTCAGAAATCACCATTAGAGTACGCTCCTTATGGCCATAAAATTTCTCGTTTTCTGCTTTTCATCAGCCTCCCCCTGCAATCTTCGCCTTGCTTTATTTATACATTCGTCCTCAAACAATGGCAATAAACTCTTTCCCAGAGTGTTGCAAATCAGAAATTTGTCCACATTTTTCCACCACCTTCCACTGTGGACCTGCTCTGCCTGGGAACGGCCTGGCCAGGCCAGCTGGAGAGGGCTGGCTTGCCTTAGATTGATGGGGGCACGACAGGACGGGGTTGCCGGGGAGAGAGGGCGGGGAGGGGGCAGCGGGAGAATGCGCCAAGAAGGGCCTCTTGCTGCCCAGCGACCAGCAGAGACACGAGGGGCCCATGCCTGGCTGCAGAAGGAGAGGGGAGAGTGTGGAGAGGGGTTGGAGGACTGAGGAGCCCCGTGGTCTTCTCTCCTAAGAGAGGAAGAGGGGGGCCTGGGTCTACCACAAAATGGGACTCACCTCCAGCAGAATTATGACGCTATCAGTTCTTCCCCTGTCAGAATCAATGATCTCAGAGTGTTCTAGAGCCGAAACTGCACCTCCTCATAGAATCCCAGTCCTCCAAAAAACTCCCAGTACCCCATCAATCATTCTTTTCATCCAACTATAGGCTTTTACTAAAAATGTTCCTGTGTGCAAGGCACTGTTCTGGGCACCATTCATAAAATGGTAAGTGAGATACCACTCAGGCCTGCTTCTCAGGTTTCTAGCGAAGAACCAGGAAGACATCACGCTTTCAGGGTGAGCAGCTTGGGGCTTTAGACTTGCCAGAGGTGTCATAGTAAGTTGAAGGCAAAACCAGGGGCAAGTGGCAAGGTTCCAGTCTTTCTACTTGGAGGCCTTCCTCTGGGCAAGGTAATAGTCCGCTCATTTGACCTGAGTGCTGGAGGCCTGTGGCTGGCTTGACGGGATGTGTGGACAGTAGGTACTGGTGTTCCTATTGAGAGTTCATAAGGCATCAGAGTAATTCAAGTCAGTGGCTTTGGTATTGGAGTCTATCAAAAGTCAAGTACATTCTGTTCAGTGGGCTTCTTAGGTACAGTTTGGGATTTTTAGTTTTGTGTTTAAGAGGTGCATGTTGCTTCCATTTCAGTGACTTGTCACAGTGATGGGAAATGCAAAATGTTATTAGTTTGATAAAACAATAAAACAATGCATGGGAATGATTGTATGAAACACAATATGAATAAAGAATAGTGTGAAACACAATGTATACCAACTTTGTAAGCAAATCAATATGGAATAAAAAAGTCATCTTAAAAAATTGCAATGTCAGTGCAAGTTTGCAAAACAAGTTGGGTTTTCATACATGCACAATTTTTTTTCTGAACATTCATGATAATACCCATGATGTAATCACTGTTCCCCATTTCCTCCCTGCAATTTCATTTCCATTATTCCTTTCCTGATTTCAGGGTATCATCGTCCTTGGGCAAGTGCTACTTTTTTGACCTTATATGGTTGGTTATTCTGAGGAATGGGTGCCTCTCTGGCGTTATTGATCATCTGATAGGTCTGTCTATTGTTTGGCTGAAGGTTGAATCACAGGGGTAAATTTTGTTCCAGGCTCAAAGAGAGTGACTAAGGCCATATTCTCAGAAGTTCCACCAGTCTCTATTGGACCAGTAAGCCTAGGTTTTCATGTGGTTTTGAATTTTGTCACACAGTTTCCTCCACTCTAGCCAAGATCTTCTACTATGATCACTTTCAGAGTGGTCAGTGGGGGTAAATGAGCTGGTATACAGGCTTGTGGAAGTTGAGATTATAGTGGTGGTTCTGCTTGACTTTATATTTGTGCTTTATGATCACCCCACATCGCTGCCTAGCTTTTAAGAGGGTGATTCTCATTACATTTGATCTTAGCCAAAAGGCTGAGAAGTGTTAGAGGGTGGTTTTGTTTAACAGTAGCACAGTTCCAAGACATATTTATGTTGGAGTCGCTTTGAGTCACTGTTACTTTCTCTGAACATTCAGGAGGGGCTTAGTACTACTACCTATTGTGGCACATGTTTCTCCATGAACCACAACTCAGGTTTCAGAGTGTCCTGGGGGAACTGCTTAAAGACTAAATTGAATCAAGAGTATATGGAATCTTGGATGGATAGAAATGACTCCTGAGGAAATGGAAATCAATGGAGTCCTGAGAGAAGATTCACGACTATCTATGAGAGAGTTTGAATCAATTATCTTTGTGTGTGCTTGTGATAACTAAGAGACACATTTTCTTTATTCAGCTGATGACTTCAGTTCTCACTCCCAAACCACAAACCAACCCACTACCATCAAGTCAGTTCTGACTCATAACAACCCTTCATTGAGTTTCTTTACAGGAGGAGACTGTCCAGCTTTCTTCCAAGGAACAGCTAGTGAACTTGAACTGCATTTCTTTCGATTAGCAACCTGACATGTTACACATTATGCTAACAAGTCTCATTTGGAACCACAGAGCTGTTCCCAGTCATTCTATGTTTGATATAATGGAAGAAATATAATCTTCACTCTCAAGAAATGCTTGATCTTATTGTTAAGACAAATATCTATAAGAGATGCAGTTCTTATGCTGAAGAAGCTCCAAGAAATGGTTTTCCAGGGACTTTGGGACTATGGCAGTCACAAGACTTTCAGGGACTATGTGGAAAATTATTACACATTTGAAGAATTTGGGGACTATACAGGTAGTCTGTGGGCATCCCAGGTTGTGTGTGATGCAGTCTCTGTGAGGAGAGTGTGTCTCTGTGTCAGACCAGGACTGAGTTTTTCCTAACTGCTGAGGGGTCTGACAGATAGAGGCAGGCTGGGACTCTGTCCCTCCACTGACTTTCTGAGTGGCAGCAAGCCCCACTGCCTCCCACTGCTTCTGCATTGAGAAGAGATAGGAGGGGAGTGAGGAAGGAGAGAAGGAGGGTCCCGGCAGGCTTGACTTCCCAGGCATATGGTCCATTCATAGTTGCTTTGTGGAGCACAGACGGGTGGCCGGGTTGCCTTTTCCTGGCCATGCAGGGCAGCTTCATCTGGCCCCTGGGTCCAGCTGCTGCTGTTTCCCCTCTGCTGATTTTGAGACCTCTCTCCAGGCCTTCCCTGCCCCAGCTTCCTGGGAGCATTCTGCCTCTCTAGACCCTTAGTGCTCGCCAGCGTCTGTGTTCCTGCTGGGCCTCTCACCTGAGACTACTACACCTTCCCGCTGTGTATCCAAAACAGTTTACATCAAGAATGGGGTGAGATGTCTGGTCTGTGATCATAGTTGTGTTTGTATAAAGCCTCAACTATAGGAGAATAAGAAAGGAATGGCAAAGGGATATTCATCCATTTATTCAGTTAATCATTTGTTCATTCACTCATTGCTCTTGTGCTTTGTGTCAGGTGAATGTGCCTGCCTTGGGAGGCACCCAAAGCAGTGAATAGGTCCTTTCATATCCAGGCACTGTTTTTATTCGGGAGCTCTGGTGGTACGGCTGTACTGCCAACCTGAAGGCACATGGTCTGAATCTCCCAGCTGCTTTGTAGGAGGAAGAAGGCCAATTTCCTCCCGTGGGATTATACTGCCTCTAAAAACTCACTGGAGCTTAAGCTATTCACTGATGGTATATAACAACAGTAATATTCTTATTAACAATAGCAATGGTGGTTGTTATTAGGTGCTCTCAAGTTGGTTTTGACACCTACAGACCCTGTGTATAACAGAATGAAGCCTTTGCTGAGTCTTGTGCCATCCTTACAATCATTATCATGTTTGAGCCCGTTGTTACAGCCTCTACATTAGCCCATCACACTAAGGGTCTTTCTCTTTTCCATCAACCTTTCACTTTGCCAAGCGTGATGTCTTCCTCCAGGCATTCGTCTCTCCTGATATCATGTCCAATGGCTGTGAGATGAAGTCTTGCCATCTTTGCTTCTAAGGGACAGTCTAGTTGTATTTCTTCCAAGACAGATATGTGCCTTCTGCTGGGCATTCTCCCCACTACAGTCACTTGTCTAAACCTTGATTTTGTAATCATTCATTTAATCCTTATGCACAACAGTCCTGTGAGGCTTGTATTGTTCTTTTTCATTTGTAAAAGAAATGAGGAAACAGAGGCTCAGAAGAATGAATTTCTTTTCCTAAGTTACTGTAGAAAGTAGGCTGTGATGATAAGCATATCATCATTTTTATTTCTCAAGGTTCCCAACCGTAGAGCCACATTAAACCCTTGAGGTTTAGAGAGAGAGTGCCAGTTCTTAGGCTCACTGATAGGCGGGAAACGAAGATTCCAGGAGGCCAAGTGTCGTGCTGAGAGATCCACAGCAGATCAGTGCCTGAGCCTGGAGTGCCAGTCCTCCATTCAAATGAGCTCTTCTCATTTGGGGCCTGGGAGGTGCAGCCAGTGGTCAGCTCAGGGAGTGGGCTCCCTACCAAACCAGGTCTCAAAATTCATCTTTCAGATACACTTTTCTTCTCTTAGTTTCCACTCTTTCAACTCTCATAACTTTCCTCATTTAAATAATGACGAACAAAAGCTTCAGAAGTTAAATAACACACCCAAAGCTTTAACTCATGAGAGGCAAGACTAGAATTCAAATCCAAGTCTGTCTGACCTCACAGCTTCTGTTCTTGCCACCTGCCCGGTGCCTGCTCCTGTCTGACTCAGCCGAATTCTGTTAAGACAGGACCAGGGGGTAGACCCCCCCTAAAGAGTTTATACAGTGAGCTTTGCAGTGTACTTAGCATCAAGCTCTGTTCTTCCTGTTTGTTAGATAACTTAGGCAAGTAAAGCATTGAAATAACCACATGAAGATGTAAATGAAAACCGTGGACTATTTTCAAGATGGTCTTCACATGAAAAGTATAAAAGGGAATTGTGATCTGTGCTACTCTTCCTTTGAGATTGTTCCTGTAAAACTTAAATTTTTCTTGGGTGGTTATGAGGGGGATCGCTGTAGCCACGTTGCCTGGGTTCAACTGTGACTCAGTCTCTCACTGATGTGTGACCAGGGGCAGGTGAGTTAATGGCTTTGAACCTCAGTTTCCTTGTCTATAAAATGGAGCTAATGACAATACCTTTTTGGATTGTGGTAAGATTGAAAGCCCCTTCTTAAAATACCCCTTCTTTTCTTCCACAATCTTCAGTTACCCAGACATGGACATCTTAGATCACATTGGTAGAGACATAATATCTTTAGCTTCAAGCTCTTGCCTTAAGTAAAGCCACCCTTAGATTAACTCTCTCTTCTGAGGGATTGTCCCTCACTAGGCTCCATTGATTCAGAGAGTTACAACCCTCTCCAGCTCGTCTCTACTCTCTCATATATGACTTGTGTTTGGTTTGAAGCTGGGTGCAGAAAAAGGAACTTTGGATCTGTATAATGTGAACTGCCACTGACTTGATTCTAACTTATGGAGACCCCGTGTGTACCAGAATTGGACTCCACAGGGGTTTTAAGGAGGTAGCCTTTTGAATGAAGATTGCCAGGCCTCGCTTCCGAGGCACCTCTGAGTGGATTCTGACTACCAACCTAGAGAACACTTAGCCATTGCACCATCAAGGGCTCCTTAGCAATGCATCCAAACCATTGCTGCCATGTCTGTTCTGATGCCTAGTGATCCTACAGGGCCATAGTGTTTTCTGACATCTTTAAACCTGGAGCTGTCAAGTCATTTCTGCTATATGACAACTCATAGGTCATAGAACTGCCTCCTAGATATCTCCAAGGCTGTGATTAGGTAATGTCACCTCTGGCGGTGTAGTCCACAGAGAGATGTAATGCTACCCCAAAGGTGGTACTATTCTGGCTGTTTGAATTCACCAGTGGTTCTGAGAGAGAAAGATGAGTACTCCTCTCCTGTGCAACTGACAACCTTGGAAAGGGGAAGCAGGCTTGGTTCTGACTCAACAGCAATGATTTGGGTGAGTGAGTGAAAGCTATGATCTGTAAGAAGCAGATTAGCTGGTGGGTTTGCACAATCAGCCTTTCAGTTAACGGCTAACCTCTTCAATTCTGTGCCATCAGAGCTTTTCTGACAATGCAACTACACAGTGCCATTTCAAGCAGTACTACTTCCCTCTTCCTAGATACACCCCTCCTTGCAGAAATGGACAGAGCACCCTCTAGTGCCTAAGGACCATACCGTGCTATTAAAACCAAAGGTTCAAAGTTGTTAAAAGAAGTCGGCCTGATAGAGTCAGATCAGAATTTTCTGGAGAATGAAAAAGTATTGTCAAATTTAGGTTAGGAAACTGCAGGTTCCATTTACAGCTTCTTCTCCACACCCCACCCACTAAACTGTGAGAGGGAAACTGGGCTGTTGATTTATCTCAGTCATTGAGAAATACCACGGGGTTTGCAGTCAGACTCAGTTTAGATCCCACCCTGCCAATGCCCCCGGCCTCCAGGGAGATGTTTTGGGAAGTAGAAGGGCACTGGGCAGAGTGTGGCTGTGAGCTTATGGGTTCATGAGACATCAGCATGGGAGTGCCCCGCCCTTGCCAGCTGTAGGGGGTCGTAAAGAAAGGTACTGTTTCCTGAGCACTTACTTGTTCCAAGTACAGCTTATGGGCTTCATAATACCAACTCGTGCTCTCACTCATCCATTCACTTAGCAAATAAGAGAAAGGCCATTTCGAGCCAACAACAGGAGATTCAGCAGGGAACAAAAAAGACAAACCCCAAATCCCCCAACTTGCCTGTTGTCCTTTGGTGGTGGAAAGGAGAGGGCGGGGTAGGGCAGACACTACAGGGACTACTTACCGTATCTGATTGTGATAGGTGCTATGGAAAATATAAGGCAAAGAAGGGGACTGAATCCTACGATCCCACTAAAAACCCAAACCAACCCCAAAAAGCTCCAAGCCTATTGCCTATTGAGTGGATTCTGACTCCCAAAAACTTATAGGAAAGGCTCTATGAGTCCCCCTTATCACCCACATCGACAGATGTGCCAGGTCCACATCCCAGGACTGCTGTAACTGGTATATCTGAAGTCTGTCTTCACTGCCTGTTCTCAGGAGGAGATCTGGAGGGTGAGGGCACAGCTATGCCACGAGCTGCATGTAGGTGCTGGGAGTCCAGGGAGAGGTAAAGGGACCACTCTGCGGCAGAGCTACAGATGGAGAGAATAGCAATGGGTTCTGAGCTAACAGGGCCTGGGCCAGGCTGGTGGGAACAGGGTGATTACAGAGGGTGTCACGATGAGTTCGAGGCCTCTGGCCCGCATGAATGCCGGCCTGGTCTATGCTGAAAGGGCACCTAAGGGAAGTTTGGGCAGATAGGGTGGAAATGGGGAGACAGCTCTCTTCATCCCTACGGGGCTTTTCCTCAGAGAACTAGCCCACCTCTCAGTCTGATGTCCGAGGCCAGCCCTTGTGCTTGGTCTGACGGCCCCCACAGACATTTGGGGCCCTGCACTCACCCCATGTGCTGCAGCGTTCCAGCTGAGCGGGTTCAGTGGAGGGGCCAGGAGTGCTCTGCCATGGCCTGGCTTGCTGGCCCCCAGCTGAGCTGTAAATGACTTTTCCATTTTCCGAGAGACCCAAGGCTTGGCCTGCTTGGTATTCAGGGACACCAGACCCACACTCGCCTGCTCTCAGCTCTGCCCGAATTACTTGATTAAAACGCATATCAACTATTATGTGATTCGTTTCTCTGCTGCTGCTCCACACCAGGCCTACGCTAAACTGTAATAAAGGCAGCTTGGGAGGAGGAGGCGGGCAAGGGGAGAAAGGATGTGGTGGTTTGAGGAGGGGACTTAAGAGGAAAAATCCCAAAACCTTGACACAGCGCCTGGCTTCCACTGATCTGTGATCCCAAGAGATTTCAAGATGAGTACCACCTTCTTGCCTTCAGAGAGGGAGGGGTTAAGTGTAGAAATTGTCACCACCTCATTTCAAGACTTTGCCCTTGGGGTAAAAGGGGTGCAAAGGAAGGTTAGGGAGGGACAGGGTGCAAAAGAAACAAACTTGTTTTTCATGATTAGAAATCAGAACATTCTTTGAGGATGGGGTGGAACTTTTTGTTAGTAGAGTTGTGCACGGATTCTTCACAGACAAAGCTGAAACCTGGACTTGGTTCTCAGCCTCCATTGACACATCTGTAGAATGGGCTTGTACTGTTTGTCATGAGAGACTCTTGGGACAGTGAAAGGGCATGGAAATGATTGGATGCTGGGCGCTAGGTGGAGGACAATGACTCTGGGCATGGTGACAGAGTTGGCAAGGAGCTTCTCCATCAACCTACCAAAACCCCTTTCACTTAAGAAGCTTTAACTGAGTGTCTGCTGTATGTTAGGCTCAGCTCCTGCTGCAGGCAGTGGGTCTCTGATCCACTGGGACCCACAGACTCATGCGCGGGTAAATTCACAGTTTCTCAGTGAGCTTTGAGAGCCTGGGGATGGGCCTTGACATTGGCCTGGATGACTCAGGAAGGCCACCCACACGCTGGGTTCTCAGGAATGGTGGGAAGATGCCTCATGGAAGGGGGTTAGGCATTTGAGCGAAAAAGACCTCATCTGAAAGCAACGTCAAGAAGCTAGCTTTAAGGATGGTGTGAATAGGTCCTCATGACTGGACCTGGTGAAAAAAAAGTGGTGGGTTGATTTTGGGTCCATGTGCAAGGATGCTTACAGGGGTACCCACTAGTCTCGCTGAGGCTTCCTGGCTCACTGGAGCAGTCAGGAGTGGTTTGTCTGCAAAAGCTGGCAGGTTTTGAAGGAAAGACAGAAGGATGAGAGCTGCTCCATGATCCCCACTGATTTTCTGTCCATAAGCTGAGCCTAGGGTGGACTTCACTTGTATTCGCGATGAAGCCAGGTCAAACCAAGCTGTCCCCACTAGCCCTCCTCTTCTTCCATCCATCCATCCGTGGGCCACTCTGCAGCTCCACTGAATAGTTTGGCCTGTCTGAACACTCAGCCGAAAGCAGTGTTTATTCAATTGGACTGCGACGTTCCCAGGATAGTGATCGCTCTCCTATTAGGCTGAGAGTTCCCTAAGGTATGGAGCCTGGCCACGGGAAGCTCTCAAAGGTAGGGACTATGTGTCTCCTTGCTGTGTCAGACACTTCACTCCTCTAAGCAGAGACTGTGTGTGTGACCCCAGAGGGAGGATACTTCACCTTCTCCCTCTCCTTTGGAGCTGCCTCCAGAGCAGTGCCAAGCTCTGTTGCATCTGCCTTGTGACCTTGCTTTCCTTTGCAGCTTGAGGAGGCAGGCTGGAACAGTGGTTGACCTGGAAGCAGGCAGGAGACAGCCTAGAGAGTGCAGGCGTTATGCCCTCTCCCTACATGATACCACTCTAAATCCAGTCTCAATTTAATGAAGGTGCTCCTGTGCCCACTTCCACACCCACCCCATACCACCTGGCTGGCGCAAGTGAGGGGCAACTAGCTTTCCATGATTAGGACACGGAGCCCTAACCAGCAGGGCTAGCCTGGGGCTGATTCCACCAAATCCTGCTGATTAGGTTAACTCCGAAGCTGAGAGACTCTCCAGGATAGTGGGGGAGGGTAACACTGGATAAAGGAGTATTGTGATTATTCCCATTGACTTTTATTTTACTCCATCCTCAAGCCAATCCAATGAGCTCTGTTGTCACATGCCAAGTCCACTGTGACTCACAGGGACCCTATGCACAATAGCTCTGAACCCTGTCCTATCCTGAGCCAATCTCTAATTCTGACACATGTGCCCCTAGAGCACCAGTCACTGTATCAATCCATCTCATTTAGAGTCTTCCTATCCTGCGCTGTCCCTCCACCCTTCCAAGCATGAGATCCTTCTTCAAGGACTGGTCTCTCCTGACCATGTGCCCAAAGTATGTGAGATAGAGCTTCAAAATCCTTGCTCCCAGAGAGCAGCTTTGCTTCACCCTCTCCAGGGTAGACCTGTTTGTTCTCTTGGTGGTCCATGGTATGTTCCACTCTCTTCTCCAGCATCACAACTCAAAGGCATCAATTCTTCTTCTATCATGCTTATTCATTGTCCAGTTCTCATAGCAAATAATTACGAATACCATGGCCTGTATTAGGCACATCTTAGTCTCTAGACTGACATCTTTGCACTTCAGCACTCTGGAGAGGTACCTGATGATAGACTTTGCTAATCCAATTAATCTTTTTTATTTCATGCTTGCTGGTTCCAAGAGTGTTAATTGTGGACCTGAGGAAGCTGAAAAGCAAAGGTGCATTTCAATCTCTGAGAAAACCCGAGGTCCACAGAAGGGAAGCAATTTGTCCAAGGACACAAAGTGAAGGAGAGTTAGTCAGAATACAGATTTCAGGCTGTCCAGGCCATGACTGCTTTTTGCTTGTTTTAAAAATCTCACTCTTGCATGACCACACATTGTTTTCAAACAGAAGCTTCTAACCCTGCTTGATCATGTGTGATTCATTGCATTTGGTTCCAAGTGATTATCTTTCTTTTTTAAAAAATTATGATTTCAGTGCAAAGCAAATAGATTTTTCATTCAACTATTCATACATTTTTTTGCTTTAAAACATTATATGTATATATATATATCCATCCCCCATACTGATTACAATATCCATAAAGTAATTGTATTTTTTAAATTTCTTCCCTTAATTCTTATTTCTGTTAATTCTTCTATCCTAACCCTTCCTGCTTGGGTCCACAACTAACAACCTTGATATGAACAGTCAAGAAATAAGGAGACACATTGCACTGGGGAAATCTGCAGTTAAGGACCTTTCCAAATTATTGAGGAGTAGTGATATCAGTTTGAGGAGTAAGGTGCATCTGATTCAGGCCATGGGGTCTTTCCAATTACTAGCTATGTATCCAAGGCCTGGATAATGAGTAAGGATGACAGAAAAAGAATTGATGCCTTTGAGCTGTGGTGTTGGACAAGAGCATCCCACTGAACATCCCACAAACAGCCAAGAGAACTAATAGATGTGTCTTGGAGAGGATGCAGCTAGAGTGCTCTTTGGAGGCAAGAATGATGATGCTTCACCTCACGTTCTTTGCACATATTGTGAGAAGGTGCTATTCCTTGGAGAGGCACATGATGTTGGAAAGGGTGGAGGGTTGGCAAAGGAGTGGAAGAACCTCAACCAGGTGGATTGACAAGGTGACTGCTGCATGGGCTTTTTTGGTATTAGGAAGTGTGAGGATGGCGCAGGACAGGACTAGGTTCAGATCTTTTGTACATGGGGTCATTATGAGTTGTACTGGACTTCATGGCATCTAACAACAACAACAATAACCAACCCTTCCTGCCTTCTAGGCCTTATCCTTGGACAAATGCTGCTTTTTTTGACCTTATGTGGTTGGTTATTCTAGGGACTAAGTGCCTCACTGGCTTTGTTAGTACTTTATGGGCCTGCCTATGATAGATGGAGAAGAAATTGAGGTTGTCAGGAAATCAAGACAAATTGTGTTAGGAAAAGCTGCCATCAAGGACCTCTCCAGAGTGCTGAAGAACAATGATGTTAGTCTAGAGACCAAGATGTGCCTGATCCAAGCTACGGTCTTCAAAATTACTTGCTATACATCAGAGAGCTGGACAGTGACTAAGTATGACAGAAGAATCGTTGCCTTTGAGTTGAGGTGCTGGAGAAGTGTATTGAACATAATATGGACAGCCAGGAGAACAAATAGATCTGTTCTGGAGAGGGTAAGCTCAAACTGCTCCTTGGCAGCAGGGATTTTGAAGCTCCATCTCACATACTTTGGGCTGGTTGTCGGGAGGAATCAGTCCTTAGAGAAGGACATCATGCTTGGAAGGGTCGAAGGACAGTGCAGAAGAAGAAGACCCCAGATGAGATGGATTGATACAGTAACTGGGGTAATAAGAGCAGGTGTGTCAGAGACAGTGAGATTGGCTCAGGATAGAGCAAGGTTCAGAGCTGTTGCACACAGGGTCTCTATGAGTGTCAGGTGACGCTGGCTCATAATGATTATAACATTGTTTAGCCAAAAGATGACTAAGGGCCATGGTCTCAGGGGTTCCACCAGTCTCTGTTGAACCAGCAAGTCTGCCCATATATTTTTTTGTTGTTGTTCTACATTTTCCTCTACTCTATCCAGGGTCTTCTACTGTGACCCCTTTTAGAGTGGTCAGTGGTGGTAAATGGTCATCATCTAGTTCCTCTGGTCTCAGGTTTGTGAAGTTGAGGTCCATGTGGTTCTTTAGACTAATTGTTTCAGTACATCTTTACTTTTCTTCCCTCTTATACGTTCTGGGCTCAGAGAGACCAATAGTTGCACCTTATGTGAGTGCTGGAAAGCTTTTAAGACCCCAGTGACTACTCACCAAAGCTGGATGTAGGACATTTGTCTTTATGGACTATGTTATGCCAATTGACCTTGATGTCCCTTAAGACTATGGAGACCAAAACTCTTAACTAGACTCTAACTGCCCAAAGGGACCCCAGAATTCCTTTCCAGCATGTCATCTCCTGTTCACCCCTCACCACGAGTGGAGCATGAACTTAAATGCTTTGTGACTTCCATCAAATGACTTGACCTCTCTGGATCTTGGTTACAATTTGCAGAAGAGTCAGTAGCCCTGATTCACAGATATGTCCAGAAGCTGGTGCAGAGAAGACCCTGCAGTGAGGGTGGGTCCCAAGGAGGAGGTGGTTGCCCATCTTTAGAGGGGCTCAACTCAGAGCCTCTGGAGCTGTCTCTGTGTCTCCCTGAGCAGTGAGTGGGGCATAGATTTGCTTTTCCCATTCAGTGTCTAGAGGGTTGTTATGGAGTTAACAGCATTTCAGGATCATTCCAGATCCTTTCATACAGCAGAGACCTAAGCCTTAGGGCCCTGCTTTGCTGTTCCAGGCTGACCTTCAATCTGATTATCTCTCTGGGCTCACAGAGTCCCCAGATCACTGTGGACAAGGAACTAGGGAGGACAGAGAAAAGGGATGGAAGTGGACTCCAGGTGAGCCCAGAAAGCTTCAAGTCTAGAAAGGGCATGTATATTGGATGCATAAAGGACATGATGGGTGGGCCCTGAGTCTGAAGACTTGGTAGGGTCCAGTGTCAGAAGTGCCTCAAATTTGATTAACTGTATTTAAGAATTTGTTCATAATTTGTTGGATTATTTTCTTACAATTTTATTTTATATTAAAGCACTTTAAAACTTGATTCTGAAGAGCAAATGATTTCATAAATGGAAAAAACATTTCCTGTAACAGGATGGAAACCATAAAAACAAGAAGCACAAAAGTCAACAATGTTGTTAGGAAATATTGCATGCAGAGTGCTGTGAGCTTGGAGTCTGCCCTCTCTTTACTAAAAAGGGAAAATGTTGTTGTTAGGTGCTGTCCAGTCACGTGTGATTCATGGCGACCCTATGAGCAACTGCTCTGAATCCCTGTGCCCTCCTCACAATCTCTGATACACTCAAGTCCATTGCAGCAGTCACTGTGTCAATTTACCTGATTGAGGGTCTTCCTCTCCTTTGCCATTCCTCAACCTTCCCAAGCATGATGTCCCTCTTCAAGGAATAGACTCTCCAAGCAACATGCTCAAAGTCTGTGAGACAAAGCTTTATCATTTTTGCCTCCAAGGAGAACTCTGACTTCGCTTTCTCCAAGACATACCTATTTGTTCTTTTGGCAGTCCATGGGATAGTCAGTACTATGTTCCAATACCATATTCCAAAGGCATCAATTCTTCCGTCTTCCTTATTCATTGTCCAGCTCTCAGCAGTATAGCTATTAATTGAAAAGACTGTGAATTGAATCAGACACACCGTAGTCCTTAAACAAACATCATCGTTCCTCGGTAACTTAAAGAGGTCCCTGTCTGCAGACTTTCACAATGCAATATGTCTCTTGATCTCCTCATTGGTGGTATTAACTGTATTAATTTTGGATCAAAATAAGTTGAAGTTATTGGCATTTTCAATCTTTTCTTCATCTATCATGTTTCTGATTTGTCCAATGGCGAGGATTTTTGTTTTTTTGACATTAAGACACAATCTATATTGAAGGCTGTAGTCTTTGATCTTCTGCAGTAAGCTCTTCAAGTCCTCCTCACATTCAGCAAGCAAGGTGTGTCATCTACAAAACGAAGGTTATTGATGAGCCTTCCCACAATCCTGATACCTCATATGCTGAAGATCACTAACAACTGTTAAAGACTGTCTAGGACTTTACTGTCCTCTATTGCAGCCACTGGCCCCTTGTGATTATAAGTATTTGAGTGAAATTTAAAACTCAGTTCCTCATGTGCAGTAGGTACATTTCAAATGCCTGATAACACTTAGCTAGAGGCTGCCATGCTAAAATAGCACAGCTCTAGAACATTCTATCATCACAGAAAGTGTGGCTGGACAGTGCTGTTCTAGGGTTAAACCAAGACTTAGACAAATTGGGGCTATGCCTCCTCCATCAGATGAGGGCCTCTCCTAAGACTAGGATGGGCTCTCCTAAGATTGGGGCTGTATCTACTCTTATCTCTGACAATCATCTCAACACCCTAGTCTGATGCTGCTTTGCTCTTGTCTCAGCTCAAGAGTCTCCTCTGGGCAGGGGGCAGACCTGACCTCCCATCCCCCATCAAAAGTTGACCTCCATTCCTGTCTGCCAGTCCCTGCCTTGTGCTCTGGAGACCCCAAGGGCTCTGAACGGCACCATCAGAAAATTGAGCTTATGAAGCAAATCTCACCTGATTGTCCCTTGTAGGAAGGGTCTAAACCTATTTATGTAAACAACACTTGAAGCAATTAAGGATGAAGGTGACTGTTGGTGAAACGAAGATGAGAGAAGAGCAGGGTTCCTTACAGCTGTTACACACTCACTGAATGACTTGGGGAAATTCACATTGCCTCTCTGTAACTCAGTTTCTCCCATCTGCAACACGAGTACAGAGGGTCTTTGATGCTTTTCGGCTCTGACCCAGACTTAGTACTCTGTGAGCACAGGAGTCCTTCTTTAATCACCAAGCCCAGTGCACGGCACAGAGCAGGCGCTCCAGAGGCGCTTTGGTGAATGAATGAGGGATCCAAAATAGACATGCCTCAGGAACCTCGAAGATGGAGGAAAGAAAGGAGGGCACAAAAGGGCAGAGAGCCAGAGGGAGACAGTCCCCAGCCCTCTGCATCTCTTTTCTCTTCCCCCTTTCCTTTGTGGTCTCACTGACCCCTCTCCTCTGTGCCTCCACAGGGAGCTATTGAGGAGAGGTGGGGACTCCCTGCTAACTGCCTTCTTAGAGATGGTGACAGGGAAGAGATGGTGACAGGGACCCAGGTCAGTTCCTGGAGTGTCTTCAGTCCTGACAGCTCAGAGCTCCCACAGACCTTTCCTTCAAGCCCTCCCTTCCCAGGGCCTGAAAAAGGTGGACTCCTGGCCTGACAGCCCCATCCAAGGCTGGAACAAGCCGACTCCAGCCTCCTGGGTTCTCTTACATAAGGAAACAGAGGTCTTTAACAACGCCTAATCTCAGGCTAGAAAGTGAGGGGTAGAGGGTGGAGGCCATGGTCGAGGGGAGCTCTCCTTCAGCCCTAAAATATCACTCAGATCTTGGAGCATCCCAGGAAGGATGTGTGTAGAGGTCATCACATAGTCAAATCCCTCATACCGCAAATGTTGAGAACAGGCCCAGTGAGGGTCACACAAGCAGTTAAGGGGAAAGCCAGACTGGAATCTAAGCTTCCTGACTGCCAGTCTTCACTCCCTCCCTCACTCCCTAACCAATACCAGTAATTAACTCTTTAGTGGGTTTCCAGAGACAGTCAGTCACATGGTGAGTGCCGGTGGCTTAGTGGTGAGGAGTTGCACTGCCAGCCCAAAGATAGGTGGTTCTAATCCACCAGCTTCTCCCGGGGAGAAAAGATGGACAATTTCCTCCTGTACAATTTAGTGCCTCTGAAAATCTTCTGGTTCCGGAGATTTCCCATCCTCTCTCACAGAGCTGTTGGTGGATTCGAGCCACCCACCTTGGGGTTGGTAACGTCTTACCTACTAGGCCACCGCAGCTGAGTACACTCAGACCTTTTCCCTCTCTTATTTGTCCTTCCTCCCTTTCTCCTTTCCTACCCCTCATCCTCACTCCCTTTCTTCTTTTGTTTTTTGCAACATTTCCCCAAAATGCAGTAAAATCATTGTTTAAATGCTTGCCATTTGAAGCAATACTAAAACACCCAAGTGTAAAGAATAAATAAACCAGAATTGTTAACCTGAAGACTAACACGTGTTAGCATTTCGGGTGCAGCATTCCTTATGCTTCACATGTACGTTTGCCAAAAGTGGGGCTGACCTGTGCACCTGGGCCTACACCTTGTCTCCTCAGGTGTGTGTTTTGGGGGCTGCCCGCCCCCCATGACTTGTGACAAGGAATGTTTTGCTCCTGAACTCTATGATACGGAAATCCTTCCATGCCAGAGCAAATCATCTAAATGTCCAGCCTTAAGGAATTGGCTGAACATGGCACATGCAGTCCCGTTTTAAAGCCAGTCTTCTAACGGGAGCTCTGGTGGTCTGGTGGTAAGGAGCAGTGCTGTAATATCGAAGGCACGGGTTTGAATCCACCAGCTGCTCCGCTGGAAAAGGATGAGCCATCCCCTCCTGTGCGATTTCCTGCCTCAGGAAGCCCCCTGGAGGGTCAGCTGTGGGTGCTTCCGACCGGGTGGTGCACAGCAGTCCCCTCAGGTTGGGCACGAGGCTGTCCCTCACTCTGGTAACCCATGCGTATCCTTCGACTTGTGCTCCGGAGGATCTGGTCCTCGGGGAAGAGGCCATCTAACACAGTTAGTACACAGTTGTACTCTGGGTCTCTCCAGCTAGACCCCAGCTCCCTGCCCCGCTAAGCCGGCGCCCTCTCCCTCTCTGTTTATAGGGAACCGGCTGGATGAGGGCTCGGATGTGGAGTCGGAACCGGATCTTCCGCTGAAGCGCAAGCAGCGCCGCAGTCGGACCACGTTCACCGCCGAGCAGCTGGAGGAGCTGGAGAAGGCTTTTGAGAGGACTCACTACCCGGACATCTACACCCGCGAGGAGCTGGCACAGAGGACCAAGCTGACCGAGGCCCGCGTGCAGGTGAGGACGCCCGGGCGTTCATGCTGCGGCCTACTCCAGAGACTGGGATGGAGAAGGTGGCCGAGGCAGGGAGTGGGGGTGGGCAGGGCACGGGGTCTGCCTATTTAGTGACGCCCTGCGGGTTCTGCACAGGTGGCCCAGGGACCGCATAGCCAGGTATTAGCACTGGCACCTGGTGTTGGTTGACTGACTGACTGAACTGCAGGCAGCCCCAGGGAAGCCAGGGGTGTGCAGTGTATCTACTTGGATTATATCCATCCTCTCAGCCAAGAAATACTTCTGAAAGGAGAGGGGAGGGAAGAGAGGGAGGGAAGGAGGAAGAGAAGGAGGGAAGAGGGAAGGAAAGAGAAAAAGGGAGGGTGGGAAGGAGGCAGGAAGGAAGAAAGGGAGGAGGGGAGACAGGAAGGGGAAAGAAAGTGATGGAAGGAAGAAAGAAAAAGAGCAAAGAAAGAGGAAAAAGGCAGGGATTTGCTCAGCAGGGAGAACTGTGGAGGAGTTGTAGACATCTCCAATCTCTGAAAGGGGCAGAAGTGAGTAAGAAGATTCTTGAACCAGCCTAGCTTCCTAAGATGGGTAGTGAGTTTCCTATTAAGGGAGGCATGCAAGCAGATGAAACAAGCATGTTCCTGGAGAGTGGGTGGATATGAGGACTCGGAGTACCACTGCCTCACATTCAAGTGGGGAGTTGTTGTAGAGGGGCTGTGGGGAAAGGTCAGGACCTGCTGGGTCTGTGAGAATTGCCCCTTGCTGCTATGTGGCCCGAGTCCAGCCAGGGAAGTGGGAACTGACTCTTTGTCAGGGCTGAGCACTCCAATTCCAAATGCTGAGCATATGCTGGTCAGAGGGTCTCTGGGGGTCTAGTTGGATGGATTAAGCCTGGAGGGGGATGGAGGAGGACGCGCCTGGTGAATTCATGATGAATAGTGCTTGTGGGAGCTCTTTGCTGACTGTCTGCTTTGTAGATGGGAAGGCGGGGCTGCCTAGAACTGATGGGGCCCTTCCCTTCAATGGCACCAGCAGATGCCCACCTGGCACCAGCCACGGAGCTGCAGCTTTCCACTCATGACCTACGGGGACCCTCGGACTACCTTTGCAGGGTCATATGGCCACTGCTAAACGGGAAAAGCAGACACTGTAGCTCAGAGAAACTTCTGCCTGGGTCACTGAGAGCATGGTGGGGGCTGAGCGGGGCCTGGAATCTGTCCCCCAGAGAAGTTGACTAGGAAGCTAGAATTTGAGAGCGGGAAGCAGAGGTGGTTCTGCAGTAGAATCCTCACTTTGCATGCTGGGAATGCAGGTTTGATTCCTGGTCAATACTCTTTATGCACAGAAACCACCTACCAGGCTATCAGTAGAGACTTGCGTGTTGCTGTAAGAAGTTTCAGCAGAACTTACAGACTAAGATGAAGTAGGAGGAAAGCCCTGGCAACCTCCTTTCTGAAGGATAGTCAGTGAAAACCCCATGGATCCAATGGTCCAGTCAGCAACTGCTCAAGGGGTGGACAGCACTGTGTTCCACTGTGTGTGGGGGTCAGCCCGAGTCAGGGGTCATAAATCAGCAACTAACTCTATGGCAGCTACCAGGAGATGAGGAAGAGTCCTCGAAGCGAGCTGTGGCTTTGAAGGAACCAGTGTGTCTGTCCCTTGCCTTCCACACCCCCATGCCGGAATAGAGGGCCAGCAGCAGCCAGCTCATCTCATTCCCTCCGCTCCCTGGGAGGATGACATCTGAGCCGGCCAGCTCCCACCCCCCTCGATCCCCCTGCAGCTGTTCTCCTGGGCACATTCCTGGGTGCTTTCTCATCCCCTTGTCTGGCAGCCTCGGCTGCTTCCCACCACCTTGGAGCTGCTTGCTGCTTGTAAAATTTCCTGGCTGTCAGGACAGTGCTTTTATTGGCCCAGGGGACCTAGAAACAGGTGTCACTCAAGGTCTAAGAGGAGGAGGCGGCTGGGAAGAGGAGGAGCCAGGGCCCAGTGAGTCCATAGTTAGGGGGTCACAACGAACCCCTTCACCACTCTGACATTCCCACTTGAATCTTAGGCTCCCCAAGATTTAAACTGTGCCTCCTTCCTCAGATTGGGAATTCCCCAAGACTTGAATTATGCCTTCCTCCTCAGGCTGTGAATCATCAGGCTTGTTATGCATCAGAGAGTTGGACAATGACTAGGGAGGATAGAAGGAGAATTGATGCCTTTGAGCTGTAGTGCTGGGGAAGAGTATTGAGGGTACCATGGATTGCTAGGAAAACAAAGAGATTCACCCTGGGGAGGGTTAAACCGGGCTGCTCCTAGGAAGCACGGATTCTAAGGCTTCGTCTAACATACTTTGGACATATTGTAAGGAGGGACCAGTCCTTGGAGAGGGCCATCATGCTTGAGAGGGTAGAGGGACAGTGCAGTAACTGGGTTAATCGGGATGGGAGGGTCAGAGACAGTGAAATTGGCACAGGACAGAGCAGAGTTTAGGGCTGTTGTACATTGGGTCTCTATGAGTCACAAGCGACTCAACAGCACATAACAACAACCACCACCACCTCAGGCCTAATGGACTGCTGCTATCTGAGAGGTCGGCAGTCAGAATCCACCAGCTGCAAAGATGGACAGTCTGCAGACTGGATTTTTGGCTTTTCTCTCGGACTAGGTGCCCTGGTGGTTAAGTGGATAGGAAGTTACATTGCCAACCCAAAGGCAGGCTGCTCGAATCCATCAGCTGCTTTGCTGGAGAAAGATAAGCAGTCTTCCCCTGCGTGATTTACGGACTCTGAAAACCCGCTGGAGTTATGAGCGGATGGCCATGAGTGAGTGAGTGAGTGATGAGCTCCCAGCCCTCAAATTGTGTCTCGCTCTCAGGCTGGAGCTCCCCCAGGCCACCAGGGCATGGGCTAAGCCTCTTCCTCAAGCTGAGTGGTTCCTGGTTAGGCGATGAATCTTCTCCCTCAGTCTGAGAGCTCTCCCAGCAAAAGAGGAAACGAGATAGTGCTATTTTTAAAAAGGCTCAACAAGATAGTCAAGACAAATCATAGACCATTGGCCTGGAGAAGATTGGACTCAGAGGATATGCTGCTACAGGTCTGAGGCCACCAAGTGCGGGATCAGGTCCACAGGGAGAAAACCTCAAGAAGAATATAAAAGTCTGCATGAAAGAGTGAGCAAGGCTGGGTGTCGACAGGCCTTCCTCCCCACCAGGGCCTGCCTGCCTCTCGTTAACAGCATCTCCTAAACCAAGTCTGTTTCCTTTCCTGAGGCTTAGTCCCCTCGATTCTAAATAAGGGGAATGAGGAAAATGATTCCCAAGTCCTTTTAAGATTCTAGGATCCTAACTTACTGACAGTTAAGGCTGTCTTATGAGGTGATGAGATCTCTGTTACTGAAAGTATTCAAGCAAAACCAATGCCCAGCCTATCAGAGACCCTGGAGCGAGGTTGCCTGTTATGGCTGGTGGTCAGGGATGTGGAAGTCCCCTAAGCATTCCTGAGATTTCATGACTCTCTACATTGAAGTCTTGGTCTCTGTGTCTAACAGTCCAAAGTTCTAGGCTTCTGAATCTTCATGATAATGTAATTTCAGAGGTAGTGGTCCTGGGGCAAGGTAATGGATGAGTCTGGATCTGAGTGTAGGCTCGGAGTCAGATGGCCTAGGTCTGGATTGCCGCTTTATCACTTACTTGCTCTCAGTTTCTTCAACTGGAAAATGGGTGTACTAACAGTAGAGTCTAATAGGTCTCTATTGGAGAGGGTGAAACGAAGTTTCTCCTTGGAGGCTAGGATTTTGAAGCTCCATCTCACATACTTTGGACATGTGGCCAGGAGAGACCGGTCCTTGGAGAAGGACATCATGCTTGGAAGGGTGGAGGGACAGCTCAGGAGAAGACATCGGATGAGATGGATTGACACAGTAATTGGGGCAATGAGGATAGGTGTGTCAGAATCAGTGAGACTGGCTCAGGACAGAGCAGGCTTCAGAGCTGCTGTACATAGTGTTGCTATGAGTCGCAGGTGATTCGATGGCACATAACAGCAACAACAACAGTAGAGTCTACTGTAAGGATTAAAGAAATATTTTTTAAAAAAGATGGAATTCGCAAGACCTTCTAGAATATAAAACCAAACCTACTACACCAGGCATGAGATTTCTGAGGCTGTAATTCTTAACAGGAAGAAACTGTGGCTGGTGGGTTAGAACTACTGGCCTTTCAGTTACCAACCCAACACTTAACTTACTGTGCCACTAGGGCTCCTTGCCTGACATATAGAAATACCATAAACTCTGAAAAGTTGGCAGTTTGAATCCATCCCTCTGTTCCTTAAATATCTGCTCCCCTAAAGATTGCAGCCTAGGAAACCTTACTCTGCCCATAGGGGTCACTGTGACTGATAACTAGCTTGAAAGAACCCAACATTATCATGAAAGGCCACCTACTCTTGACGGTTCCAATTCTGACCACACTTTCAGCCTTAGATTCCTTCACTCAGTCACTGTTTACTGAGCACCTACTGTGTGCCAGGCTCTGGCCTGAGCAGGCAAAATTCTCTCTGGTCCAGGAATTGGTTAGTTAATAAACAAAATCCAAACTTGTTGTTTTGAGACAGAGCCAATTCATAGCTGACCCTTCAGTGGGTTTTTGGAAACTAAATCGCACGAGAGAAGATTGCTCGTCTTTCTACCATGAAGCCACTAGTGGATTTGAACCTGCTGCCTTTAGGTTTGCAGTGCAACTCCCTACAACTACACCACCAGAGAGCAGGTTATCAGTTGGCTGCAAAGAGAATAAGGAGGAGATTGTCCATCTTTCTCCTTTGGAGCAGCTGCTGGATTTGAACCCCCAAAGAGGCAACACCTTTGGGTTGGCATTGCAACTCCATATAGACTTCATCACCAGAACAAACAAGCATTAAGTCAGATGGGATTCTGGTAACTAAAGTGTGTTCTGTCACTTTCTCCCCCTGCTCTGCAGCAGAGAAGTGAACTTCCGTTTGAAGCCTGATGGGCATTCTTGTCCCCTCAGGCACCAGGTGGAGTTGTCTGCTGAAAGTCTGTGCCCCAAGAAGGGCAATAGAGAGCGAGCAGTCAAGGCAGGAACACAGATGGTAGAGGACTGAGAACTCCTTTATCCAGAGGAAGGTTCCTTCCTGCAAGGCTGGTGACCCAACCAGGACCTGGAAAGTACTGTGCTCAGAGGCACACAAATCCACTTGTAACTCAGTGGGCACAACCCTGTGTTTACCCCCGAAGCTGGTGCTACGGGGCTGAGGGTCTTCGGCTCACCCAGCATTGTCTCTCCCGGCTGCCTGTGTGAGCACTCCCACCCTCAGACAAGGGTGCAGCAGCCAGGCTGTGTGCAGCACTTCACATTCTGGCCCCAGATATCACACAGAATCCAACTTCTCAGAGTCGTTATGGAGACTCAATAAAACAAGGCAGTGATATTCTACCAACATTTATTGAGTACTTACTACATGAGGAATCCTTGGGTGGTATAAGCATTTACGTCTTCAATTATGAATTCAAAGGTTAGAAGTTCAAATGCACCCAGAGGCCCCTTGGAAGAAAGGCCCAGCTCTCAGTTTCTTACAGGTCCCAGCCTTGAAAACCTTATAGAAGTTTCTACTCTGATACTTACAGTGTCACCTGGGTCAGCAACTGGCTTTAGAAGGACTTACTAATTAACACCTCTGAATCTTAATTATACCAGATAACATTTAGTGTGCACTTTTTGGGTGCCAGTGGTAATGTTAAACTGAAGGATCTCTGCTTGGCATAGATTTCTCTTTGCCCATCCTCCCCACAACCCTAGGAAGGAGTTCTTGCCATTGTTTGAGTGAGAAAACCAAGGTTTCATGAAAGGAATAATTTCCTAAAACCAAACCAAATAAAAAAACAAACCCATTGCTGGTAAGTTGGTTCCTACTCAACAGTATTGGGAGTGGCTGGTGGAGTTGAACTGTCGACCCTCAGGTTAGCAGCCTGATACCTTACACTCTATGCCACCGGGGCCCTTACCTTCCTAAAGGTGCAGTCAGTAAATAAGTGGCTGTGTTGGACTTGAGCCCACACTGTCTGCTGTGTGGACTGGGGTTCTTTTCTACTACATTCAGAGAAAGGCCAGATACCGTGTGACTCCCAACTGCATGCTAGTGTTGCTAAACGATTAAATATATGAGTAATAAAAGCTCATCTCCTGTTTTCAAAGACTTGAGCAGTGATCAGGGGACCCAGATGGGGCCACCTTGTCCCCCTTGGCACCTCCATTTTCCCATCTGAAATGGCATTTTGCATTGGAGGCTGGCTAGATCCCGTCTAGTTTAGCCAGCTGAAGAGCTCTAGCAGAAATCACTGTACTCTGTAATCACTGTACTCTAGGTAATGCACTAAAATACGTGCAATTGTGAACCATTGAGGGTCAGATCCACGCATGAGGTGGGCAATAGTGCTAGCCGCTGTCCGTGAAGAACTGAGGAATGGAATGATGGCAGAGTTTGCTTATTCTGTAACACAAAACCTAAAAGCCAAACCAGTTATTTCTATATGTTAGGCAAGGAGCCGTAGTATCATAGTAAATTAAGTGTTGGGTTGGTAACTGAAAGGTTAGTAGTTCAAACCAACCAGCCACAGTTTCTTCCTGTTAAGAATTACAGCCTCAGAAATCTCATGAAGGACTGACCTGGGTTGGAATTAACTTGATGCAGTAGGTTTAACTTTATGTTCTAGGAGGTCTCACACATTCCAGCTTTAAAAAAAAATATTTATTTAATCCTTACAGTAGACTCTACAGTTGTTGTTATGTGCCGTCAGGTCACCTGTGACTCATAGCAACCCTATGTACAGAAGCTCTGAAGCCTGCCCTGTCCTGATCCAGTCTCACGGACTCTGACACACCTACCTCTGTTGCCCCAGTTACTGTGTCAATCCATCTCATTTGAGGTCTTTCTCTCCTGTGCAGTTCTACCCAGGACTCTCTGGACATCTCCAAGGTTTTTTGCGTCATTCACATGGCTCCTGTGTTGTTACTTCTTAGTGAAATAATTGTGTTTTAAAGTGAAAAGGGACAGTCACTCCCATAAAAAGATGATCGGTGGTGAAATCAAACACAGGACCAAACTAAATAATATGACTGAAGCCTGGCTGGCCTATGGGGTTCTTCTCTGTGTGTTAGAAAGGGAGATTCGCAGGTATTAGGGGAACCACGATGGTATAATGGTTCAGTTGTTATGTGCTGTGGAGTCACCTGTGACTCATAGCGACCCCCTGTATGTATAATAGCTCTATCTTACTCAGCTGCTAACCAAAAGGTCAGCGGTTTGAATCCAATGGCTGCTTCCATAAAGGTTGTTCCGTAAACAGCTTTGAAACCTTATGAGGCAGCTCTGCTTTGTCTGTAGTGTCTCTCAGGGTCTGAATTGACTCAACAGCAAATTTAGTTGCTGGCTGCTATTGTTGTTTTTTTCTTGTTCCACCACCCCCTTTTTCTGGAGCAAGCCACTATGGACAAATTAGCACCAAGTGAAGAACTTTTCCTCCACATACCCGGAGGTCTGGAAGAGAAGTGAAGTGGAATGGCTTTTTCATCACCCAGCTGAGGTTATTTGATGTCCATGTCACTAGCTGCTTGGGATGTCCGTCCAGTGTGGAGTGGTGGGAAGTCCATCCTTCAGGAGAGACTAAATCAATGCGAAGACAATCCCCCCACTCTAGGAGCTAGGGAGCGAGAACATGCTGAACCTTCAATGAAGCAGCCTTGGTCTGGTCCCTCTGCTCCCTAGACCACCTTTAAAGAGGAGCCAGCGACTTTCTTTTCTGAGGCAGGTTCGATTAGTCAGACTTTTCTCCCATCTCTATGGTACCGAATGGGCTGGAGCCAGATGCTCTGTTCATTTGGTCTGGGAAGCTATCCACTGTTTATGAAAGACCTGGAAAAGACAAATGACACCAGCGCATATTAATGCCCCTTTACCCAGCTGAGATGTCCCCATGTTGGCAGACATTGTCCAGAGACTTGAGGGATTCAATGCCAGGGAATATCCAGATGATCATCCTACCAGAGGAGACCGTCAACTGAGCCCTGGAGTCCCAGGCTAGGCAGTCACACCAAAGCATCCCAGTCTTTGCTTATTCATTCATCTGCACATTTAATAAGCCATCACTGAGGCCCAGGGCTCACATCTGGAGAAGGAGACAGAAAAGCACAGCTGAGAAACAATAGGACAACTTCTTTGTGAAGAAGAGGGAGATATAGGGGACAGGGAGGTAGTTGAGTAGACATTGCAGCTGAACCTTGACGGTTGGGAACCAGCTTTAGGAACAGTGTTCCAGAAAGAGGGAACAGCTTGTGCAAAGCCCGAAAGTAGAAAAGAGCCCCTCAGAGCTGCTTCCACTTCACACACTCATTCTCCTCTTTCTCTCACAATGCCCAGGAACTGGTGCAGATTGGAAGGGTCAGGCTGAAGTGTAGATCTTAGATCAGCTACAGATTAGCTATCTGCTGTTGGGCAAGTTGTTTGACATCTGTGAACCTCAGTTTCTCTTTCTGTGAAATGGGACCAAGAGATCCATCTCAAAAATAAAAGTATCCAAGCCTGTTGCCGTTACATTGATCTGAAGTCATGAAGATGGTATGTGTTGCAGAGCAGAACAAAGGTCCGGCTGTGATCTGTGTGAACGTAGAGAGGCAGGCCTCCTTCTGCAGTGCTCATAGGTGGTGGATTAGAACCCCCAACCTTTAGGTTAGTGGTGGTGCTATCCTCAAAGTGAGGCTTTCCTCCCATAGATGAAGATGCTGGTGGGAGTCTGGTGACAACTATGCTTCAGCTCTCTGCCAGGACCCAGACAGGGCTGAGGGGTCTCCATGCTCTGCTCTTGCCCCCCACCCCAGGTCTGGTTCAGTAATCGCCGTGCCCGCTGGAGGAAGCAGGCAGGAGCCAACCAGCTGGCAGCATTCAACCACCTTCTGCCAGGAGGCTTCCCGCCCACCGGCATGCCTGCGCTGCCCCCCTACCAGCTGCCAGACTCCACTTACCCCACCACGACCATCTCCCAAGGTGAGCATGTGCCCATTGCCAGCATCTCAGTCATCTGCCTTGGGCCTCAAAGATCAAGGCCATTCTCTGAGGTGTCCCCACTCTGAGTTGAAGTGTCACATCTCCCTGGGCCACAACCAAGAGGGGCTGGGCCTGAGATCTATCGAAAGCAGGAAGCATCATTTGGGCATAGGTTATTGGTGGCTCAAAGGATAAGATTCAACCCTGGTATGAAAGAGGTGGGCAGAGGAGAGAGGTAGTTAATGGAATCAAGGAGGCCTTGGGGTGGGGGTGGAGATGTTGGGCCCCAGAGGAGATAGTAAGCTTTGTATGGGGGGATAGGCCTCTTGCTCACCCCTCTCTGGCTCCTGCTCCCTTCGGCCCTCCCCTCCCCTTCCCTCTCCAGCACGCAAAAGGATTCAGCTATTTGCCACATGAGCGTCCTCTCAGAGGGCTGACAGCTGGAATTCTGGAGCCAAGGACAGAGGCAGGGTAACCCTCCTGTGTAATTTCCATGAACCAGAAACAGGGCCCCAGGTGACAGGCTCCCAGTCACTGGAAGGCTGGGGTGGGGGCGCGGGGGCGGCGCTGGAGGAGCAGAATAGTAATTCAGTAACAAGGAACAGCAGTAGCTCCAGAGTCAGGACAAAGCCTGCCCAGCACCCACCCACCAGCCTTGCCAGCTGCTGCAAGTATCCCAACCCCACTGAGCCTCAGTTGTTTCATCTGTAAAATGGAATCATACCTTTGCTGCGTACCCTTAGACAGTATTTGTAATCACATCCGTCGTGTGGGCTTGGTTGATGCTTATGAGATGCTGTCAGGCTGGTCTGGGTGATAAATAGAGTCTCAGAGAAGTTTCACTTTCCATCCAGCTAGCATGTATTGAGCACCTACTGTGTGCCAAGCACTTAGTAGCAGGGCAGGTGAGCAGTTATCTACAGGCTGTCGGGAATGTTGACTGGCTGTTGGGCAAAACAGTCAACCAATTCAATTTGTCCTATTCCAAGTAACATGAGAAAGGAGTGCAGGGTGGGAGAAAGGGGTTCATGGTTATCTCCTGCACAGGAAGCTCTTTCCTTGCCTTCTTCAGTCTTGGGTCTCTCTACAGATGGGGGCAGCACCGTGCACCGGCCCCAGCCCCTCCCGCCATCCACCATGCACCAGGGAGGGCTGGCTGCAGCCGCCGCGGCCGCTGACACCAGCTCAGCCTATGGAGCTCGCCACAGCTTCTCCAGCTACTCTGACAGCTTCATGAACCCTGCGGCCACCTCCAACCACATGAACCCTGTCAGCAATGGCCTGTCTCCGCAGGTAGGTGTGCCCTTTCCCCTCCCCAGAGGCAGGGGCCATCGCCAGCAGCCTAGCAGGTGAGGCCCCCAGTGACACAGGTTGACTCTCCATTGGAGAAGACAAATGACACTCAGGAGATGCCACTCGATGCACTCAGTCCCCACAAGAGTCCTGGCCACTGAATACTTGAGATAGTTTAAGTGGGGAGCCAGGACGTTTCTTCCACCTCCCATTTCACTGTTCTGTGATCCTTTGACCTGGGTTTATCTTCTTCAAGCTGCAGACCTTGGTGGCACATAGGAAAGTGAAGAGGGAGTTTCCATAACAAGGTTTCCACACTTCCTGCCACTAGCAGCAAATCACTATTCTATTACAGTCTTTCTCTTGGCTTGATGACCTTTCAAGCTCATGAAATTGACCTACCATCCATCTAGTAATTGGTTAGTCCACAAAAGTCAGGCATTTTCACTGCAAGCCTGGAAGCCACGTCTTACTGCTTCCTGTAGAATGTTGACAGTGCTCTAGAACGTGTAGTCCTTCGGATTCCATCCTGTGCTCCTTCTCCCACCTTTCAACAGGAGTGACCAATTAATGAAAGGTTGGATTGCATCTTATTGGTGGAGAGAATTGCAACTAGGGCTCTGGATGGAAATCTTTGCTCTGATTGGGTCTTTGGAACTCCATTCTCTTCTATCGGATTGGCTGCTGGTTGTGTCAGTCATTGCTTGCCTGGTGCGCTCGAAAGCCTAACTAGGTTTTTTTACATGAAAATAGAATACTGGAGTGTAGGCGGGTTGTTTGTGTGTGTCGGGGGGAACAGAACTTGATGCTACTGCAGGCCCCAGTGAATTTAGGGAGTCGAAGAGGGTTCTTAGAACCGTAGTAGTGGTGGTGTTAATCAGACTCATACTGCAAGCTTGTGTAACAGAGTCGACGTGTCCCACTGGGTTTTCTTGGCTGTAGTCTTGACAGAGGCAGATCCTAGTCTTCCTTGAACCACTAACCTTTTAATTAGCAACTGTGCGCTTAATTGTTGCACTAACAAGACTGTAACCACCAGGTTATTGTTGTGTATTTACCGTTGAGTCTGAACCAACCCATAGCTGACCCGCTGGTGGGTTTTTAGAGACTGTAAATTGCATGGGAGGACATTGCCCATCTTTCTTATGTGGAGCAGCTGGTAGATTTGAACCGCGCACCTTTGTGTTGTCAATGCAATCCCTCCAACTACTAAGCCACCGGAGTATCAAATATCTATGGAAAGGGGATAGTTAAATCTAAGACTGTTTTTACTGTGCCTGCCACCTTGCACAGATCTGTGGTGATAAAATATGTGAGACAGACTTATTTGAACAGCCGTGTTGTTGTTGGGTGCCATCCCGCTGGCTCTGATGTGTGAGGGTAGAACAGAAACCTGCCCAATCTTGTGCCATCCTCACAATCCCCACTGGTCTCACGCCCATTGACACTGTGCTAATCTAATTGAGGATCTTTTTCTCTTTTGCTAACCCTCTACCTTTGCAAGCATCATGTCCCTTTCCAAGGACTGGCTCTTCCTAATAACGTGCCCCAAATATGTGAGACAAAGTTTGATCATCCTTACATCTAAGGAACAATCTAGCTGTACCTCCCCCAAATAGATTTGTTTGGGTTTTTGGCAGTTCATACTATATTCCATATTCTTTGCCAACACCACAGTTCAAAGGTATAAGTTCTTCTTTGGCTATCCTTATGCATAGTTCCATTTCCACATGCATATGAAGCAATGGAAAATTACCATGGTTTGGGGCAGGTGCACCTTAGTTTTTAAAGTGATGTCCTTTCTCTTTAACACTTTAAAGATATTGGTAACAGGTTTTCCCAATGGAATACATCATTTGATTTCTTGACTACTGCTTCCATGGGTGTTAATTGTGGATATAAGTAAAAGGAAACAGTGAATGACTTCAATTTCTTCTCCATCTGTTATGATGTTGTCTGTTGATCTATTTGTGAGGTATCAAGCCAGAGTTTAAATGCCTCGCTTCACAGAGAGATCATTGGCATCACTTTCTCCCTCATTAAGCAAAGAACCTGCTTCAGACTTAATAGCAAGGAGTGCACTCCTTATTTAATGTGATAACAGGTCAAATAGGTCAGTACAGAGTTTAACACAAAATAGGTACTGAATGTGCTTGAGTCCTCTTGCCTCCTAATAGTCAGAACAGTATCAATAGTATAGGAAAACTGGTATCTAAAGGGGTGGGGGATACAGGTATCAAAGGAGGATAGTGGGGAGCAAGACCATCAATGAGCTCTGGCTTATGGGCCACATCTGTCCAGTGACCTCCTTTCTGTCAATAAAATCTTATTGGAATACAGCCCTGCCCATTTGTTTACATATATACAGCTGCTTTATAACAACAGAGTGGAGTAATTTCAACAGAAACAGTATAGCTTGCAAAGCCAAAGAAATATTTATTGTCTGACCCTTTGCAGAGGTCTAAAACACTCTTGAGAATGTTAATTTCCTGCTTATTCAGAGTTCATTCATGTTGGCGGCCTTTAATTTGTATAGTTGAAGGTTAATTGCATTTTAGACCATCATTTACTTATAGGGAAGATCTTGGGTGAGTTCCTTCATCACTCTTTGCCTCCTTTTTTCATTCATAAAGTGGGGGTAATGCTAGTGCCTACCTCCTAGGATTGTTGGGGCTTGAGTGAGATCATGTGCATAAAGCACTTAGCCCAGTGATGCAACAGGTCCTCTGGGGGCTCGCAGTAGGTGGGAGATCATTGGCCTGGGCTCTGAAGTGGTTCCCAGCCATAAAGAATGTCCTTACCGAGTCACTCCCATTTCTTCTTTTCAGCTGTCCTAGATCTAGCCTGTAGACAAAAGTGTTTTCCCATTTGAAACTAACTGGACTCTTTAGGAATCAAAGCTATTATCTGTGTGTCTTTGACAGCCAGTGTCAGCTGGACCAGCTAACCTTCCAGAGCTGACAGTTAGACAAAACAGGATCTCAGGGCCACAGCAAAGACCTCAGGTGTCCACACTGAGAATGTGTTCTAAGCCCCATCTTGTAAGAAGCAAAGCTGGTGGGGCATCACTTGGAAAGCTGGAGAGGGACTTGGAGGTTATGTGAGCCAGCCATTTTTGTTATACAGGTGGATGGTTTAGTGGCCTGGTAATGGCCCCAGTACAGAACTGTCAGGGCCAAGACTAAGAGTCCAGCATGCCAAACTCCCTGACTACCGAGCTTCCCAGCCCACACTGTTTCAGTGCAGGCTGAGATTTATCCCCCAAGCAGCACTTCTGTCACAGGCTAGGGAAAAATCAGTGAAGAAAGGACTTCTGACCCCTGAAGCAGGAATTCCTGGTGAGTACAAGTGATTAGGAGCCTAGTTGCTAACCTGAAGGTTCAAGTTCATTCAGAGGCACCTTGGAAGAAAGGCCTGGAGATCTTAAAGGTCACAACTGTTTGAAAGCCCTGTATAACCATTCTACTCTGCACGTGTGGAGTTGCCATGAGTTGGAGATGACTCAGGGGCAGCTAGTTTGGATGGAATTTTTTTGGTTGGTTTCATTTTTGGGCTCTGGAGTGTGTTTTGGTGAGGGGATTGGAAGATGAGGATGCTCCAAGAGATCTTTGAGCCCAGAAATAAACCTCTAGGAAAGAGGGGAGAATAGAAGCTGACCCAGTAACTGGAGCAGCTAGATCAGGCCAAATCTTCTCCTCTCATGGCCGGAACGGTTAGGAGATGGAGAGTGTGTTTTCAGCCCTGCGTAGACATTCCTGGGTAGAAACTTCCCTCTCCTCCCCAGCTAGGGTTGCTCCTGAAACCGGAAGTGAAAGACTTCCGCTCACTCCTGAGGGCTGAGTGGCCGTGAGCACATGATGGATTTGGGGGGGTGGGGACCTCTGAGACACTCCCCGAAGTTCTCACTGGAAGTGTGAAGATAGATTGGAGGGTCTGCAAGGGCAGAGGGGACCAGGAGGTGAACAGCTGCTGGAGGAGGGGCGAGGATGCTGTGCTCAGGGCAGATGTGAGAGCAGGGGAGTGGGTGGGGTGGGGTGAGCAGCTGTTTCTGTTCCTGTTCCTGTGAACCACTGGGGTTAAGCATTGAGCACTTCCTGAAGGAAGGAGGTAGTAGAGGCAGGTAGGGGGTGACTTGTGCTTGTGTATAGGAGTTATTGTTGTTGTAACTAGCAATAGAAGTTACTGGTTTTCTAAGCACCAGCTTGTCCATAGTCCCTCCTCTGTATGAGCAGGCCTACTTGATATCTTTATAGGAGTGGAGAGGGGCTTCCGCCAAGTGTTTGTCATTTTCAAGAAGTTGACAGATCCCTCTCGCTGCCTTCCTCATAGCCCACCTGGGCAGGTGGGAGGGGCCTGTTCTGTGAGGGGCTTCCCCTGGGCAATGGGCTGTCACACTTTCCCATTAGTCTAAGTTTGGTCACAGAGGACGTAGGGTGATGGCTAGATGAAGGGAGACCATAGGTGGGCAGAGGGAGATGGGGCGAGGGCCCAAAGGTGCTAGGGAGGCAGGCAGGGGGCAGTGGGTAATGTTGGACCACCACAACCACCCAACACCTGCGGGCTCTGTGGAGGTGAGGAAGGGGCCCACTGTACTGTGTGAATCCCGAGACAAGGAGGTTGTGGGGAACACTACTGATACTGCGGATGGAACATGGCTCTTTACTCCCACACAAGGCTGATTTCACATGACAAACTGGCCTTTTGAACTTAGCTATGTCACTAAGTGAGGCTTGAGTATGTGATAGTTATGCTGACAGCTGAAGGGAAGTGAAAGCTACAGTGAACAGAGCAAATTGTTTACCTGCTTTCATTTATTGAATAAGAGTAGATAGAACCTGTCTACAGATAAGGAGACTGAAGTGCTTAGGGGTTGACTTGCCTCAGGTCAATCATCCATCCATTAATCCATCTATCCACCCATTTATCTCTCTCCCCTCTCTCTCTCTTTCCATTCACCCAACAATCCATCCAAAATATATTGAGCCTCCTGCGTGTGTTAGAAGGAGTGTAGGTGGTGAAGTGGTTAAGTGCTTTGCTGCCAACTTAATGATCAGCAGATTGATCCCATCAGCTGCTCCTCAGGAGAAGAATAAGGCCATCTGCTCCTGTAAATATTTACAGCCTTGGGAATCCTATGGGGCAGTTCTCCTCTGTCATATAGAATTGCTATGAGTTGGAATTAACTCCACAACAAAGGGTTTATTGTGTCACAGAAGGCAATGGAGATTCAACAGTGGAATTCTCACTCTCTATCCAGGAATCCCAGGCTTGATTCTGGCCAATGCCCTGCCTGTGTGACCACCATCCATTTGTCAGCGATGGCTTGTGTGTTGCTAGGATGCTGAACAAGTGTCAACAGAGCTTCCAGAGTAAGAGAGACCAGGAAGAAATTCCTGGTTATCTACTTCTGAAAGTTAGCCAGTGGCAACCCTATGACTCACAAAAGTCTGCTCTTGTTGGTCATGGGGTCACCAGGAATTGGGGACTGACCTGAGGACACCACCACCACCACCACCACCACCACGTTCTCTGTGGTAGGCACTGGAAAGCAGTAGAGCTAGGTGTTAAACACATCCTGGCTCCAGAGCCCACCATGAGTCTTTGTTGTATCTTCTCTGTGAAGCTGGTCTTACGGACCACATGGGAAGTTGAGGTTACCAGGACTAAGTTCTAATCAGTGCCTTCTAACATCAAGCTTCTCTCTTCTTCTTTAACTTGTGGGACTGAGGCTCAAGACTGGAACAAGTCTCCTGTATGATTCTCAACAGCAAACACCCAGTACTGCCTCTGGGCATCACATGAGGCCTCCTCGGAGGTAGACCAGCAAAGAAAGACACCTTCAGCCACAGGACACCAAGTGGACGCCAGACCTGTGCACTTAGATGAAGTCACTCAAGCTTCTGTTGTGTCCTGAAGTGTTCCTAACTCCAGCAGCCTGAGGACTAAGTAGAACTGTCCCGCAAGGAGTCCTGGACTTGTGTCTTTGTTGTTGTTGTTGTTGTAGATTGCCATTGAGTCAAGCACGACTCATAGCGACTCCATGAACAAAAGGCCCGAAACCCCTCTACAACCATCACCATTTATCAAAGTTCACAGAGTTTCCAGAGGCAAGCTATTTAGGAAGTGGAATCCCTGGGTCTTTTCTTCCACTGAGTGACGGGTTCAAAGCACCAAACTTGCAGTTAGCCAACTTCTTAACCATTGTACCATGAGACCTCTTTGGGGAAACAGGATCAGAGAGAGTAAGCCACTTACCAGAGGCCACAGAACTGGTGTGTGGTAGATGCCTGTCTGGCCCAGGCACCTCACTTGCCCCTCTGCCCCTCATCAAGACAAAGTCAAGACAGGCTGCTTGCTCTAAGGAGCTGTGCTGAGCCCCTCATGTGGTGACATCGGAAACTCCCTTCGCTTTCTCTTCTCACTTCCTTTTTGCGTTTCCCCCCTTTATTGGAGACATTGCGTTTATAATAAGCATTTAAAATGAGTCTTGCTGGACCAGGGACGAGGAAGGCGGAGGGAGAGGGAGATTTGTAGGCAGGATGATGGGGAGGGGGATTGTGGGGTGTTAAATAGCCCAGAATTTTTAAAAAACTGATGCAAATCACTGGTAGGAGAGAAAATTATGTGCAATTACGTCCTGATATTGGAAGGTTTTGCCTAGCCCAGGCAACAAGATCTCATTAACAAGCAGAAAATAAGATTGAAATGGTGTGTAAAAGAGCTGAAAAATGAATTTGAATGCTGCGTTTGTCCACAATTACCCCCTCCTTCACACATATTTTATTGCAATTTTTTTATTATTCTTAATCTCTCCATTCCTCAAAGCAGATTGGGGACATCCTGGCATTACCGGGGCGTCGGGAGGAGGTGGGAGGGTTTTCTGCTCCCCTGAAAGGAGACCCTTCTCTCGCACATTTTCCGAGGTTGGGTTTTGGAGGGATCAGGATTCATTTCTCCGGCTTAGCGGGTTGTAGCAACATGGGGCTTTAACCCCGGCCACGCTCTCCTCTGTGCCCCGCCCGGGACTTCCCTCACTTCTTCTGCAGGCTGCTTCCTTCCTCTCCATCTCTCTTCCCTCGGCCTTCTCGGGGTCTATCCTAGGCTGTCCCTTCCTTTGGAGACCTCCTTGTCATGTCCCTAGAGCTGGGGGAAGCCTTGGAGTCCTGGTCTGGTTGCTGTGTGGCCTTGGAGTGGCATGCTTAGCTTCTCTGGTCTTCATTTCCCTCCTCTGTGGGTGCTGGTGGGAATTCAGACCTCTCCAAGGTTCTCTGAGACTTCAGGGAGGCTTGGCGTGCAAAGTGTCTGACACCTAAACCAGTTGTCATTGTGTTAACCTCAATTCATGGTGACCCCCTGTGTGTCAGAGTAAAACTGTGCTCTATGAAAACAAAACAAAAAACAACCAGTCAAAAAGAACAAACCCACTCACTGCCATCAAGTCAAAAACGACGCAAAACTGAGTTTCCTAGACAGTAAATCACAAAGAAAGAGATTGCGCATCTTTCTACCTTGGAGCTACTGGTGGATTCGAACCACTGGGGAGAGGTACAGTCTTTGAGTTAGTAGCACAACTCCTTACGGACGACACCACCAGAGCTCTCTAACGTTTTCTTTTCTCCTCTTCTTATTCAGCTTTTTACAATTGCACTGCTTATTGACAGTAAATCCAATAATCAGCTATGTAACTCTATCCTTAAAGCAATTTCCCCGTCACCATTAATCGTCCTCTCCCAACCCTTCCTCTCTAGCATTCTTGATCATCACTAGTAAACTTTGCTCTTTAGATATCTGCCTTTTCTTGTCTTTTTATGAGGTCCTAACAACATTTGTTCTTTTGTGGTTGGCTGAGATATCTCAGTATGATACTGTCAAGCTTTGCCCATGTGGTACCACATATCTTCACCTCTATTGTTGTGTAGTATTCCATCACACATGTTGTTGTTAGGTACCATCGAGTTGAGCATGACTCATAGAAACCCTGTGAACAAAAGATCTGAACCTAGTCCTGTCCTGCGCCGTCCTCACACTTCCTGACACAGAAGAACCCATTGCAATAGTCACCTTGTCAATCCACCTGGTTGAGGGTCGTCTTCTCCTTCACCAACCCTCCACCCTTCCCAGCATCATGTCCCTCTCCAAGGTATAGCACCTCCTAGCAATATGTCCAAAGTATGTGAGGGGAAGCCTTGTCATTCTTGCCTCCAAACAGCACTCCGGCTGCACCTTCTCCAAGACATATCTGTTTGTTCCCTTGGCTGTTCCTGGGATGTTCGGTACTGTTCTCCAACACCACAGCTCAAAGGCATCAATTCTTTTTCTGTCATCTTTATTCATTGTCCAGGTCTTGGATGTATAGCTAGTAATAGGAAATACTATGGTCTGGATCAGAAGCACCTTAGTCCTCAAACTGACATCACTACTCCTCAATAATTTGAATAGGTCCTTAACTGCAGATTTTCCCAGTGTTTTTTCCCCATCTCTATTGTTGAGAAGTATTCCTTCACCATCACACATAAGCAGCACATTTATTTCTCTCTTCATCTGCCAATGGACAGTTAGGTGCTTTGCGTCTTTTGACCGTTGTCATCAGTAGTGTACAGGTCAAGCTTGGGGTCTTTGCTTTCAATTCTTTTGGATCTATACTTCAGAATGGAGTTGTTGAGTCAAAGGAGAGTTCTACTTGTGGTATCTTGAGCAAACTGCCACATTCATAGGGTAGCTATGGCTAGACGCCAGCTCAGTGACCTCTAACACCAACCCTCACGTTCTCCACAACAGCTGTTCCATTTTGTATGCTTACCTGTAACAGATAAGGGTTCCAAATTCATGACTCAAATTCCTCACCGTCAAGACAGAACCACCTTGTACCTGACCCTTCAGTGGGTTTCCAGAAGCTGCAAATCACCCTGGAGGAGACTCTCCATCTTTTTCTTGTGGAGCCACAGGTGGAGTTGGACCTTTGAGGGAAGCACCACCTTTGGGTTAGCTGTGCCACTCCCTGTGGACCGCGCCATGAGAACTCCCCCAAATCATGGGTGACGTTTGCTCTTTCTCTCTCCCTCTCATCTCAGCTGTCCTAGTGTGAGCATCTCACTGTAGATTTGGCTTGCGTCTCCCTGCTGGTTAACAATGTTGAGCACCTTTTCGTGTGTCTGGTGGTCATTTGAATATGCTGATTGGTCAAATATCTATCCAAGTCCTCTTCCCTGTTTTATGACTAGGTTGTTTGTCTTTGGGTTGCTGCATTGTCACAGTCTTATGTGCATTTTGGTTGTTGGATTTAGGATTTTTAAAGTTCTTCTCCTACTAGGTAGTTTGGCCTTTCACTTTTTTCTTTTTTGTAAGTCATTTGATGAACAAAGTTTTAAGTTGTTATGAAAACTCACCACCATCAAGTCGATTTGGGCTCCTGGTGACCCTGTAGGACAGAGAAGAAGCGTGCCAGACAGTTATCCAGGCTGCTCATCTTTACGAAGGAGTCGGCCTCATCTTTCTCCTGAGGAGCAGCTGATGAGCTTAAATCTGACCTTTTCATTAACAGTTTAGAGCTCTAACCATTGTGCTGCCTGATGCTTTGATTCCTTTTTCCTTTGCTGTTTGTGTTTCTGTTACCACATTCATTAAACTAGACCTGACAGCTTTAACTCTGCTGCTTCTGAGGATTTTATAGCTTGAATTGCTCATTTAGGTCCTTAATCTATTTTGAATTTATTAGTATTTTTTAAGTCTATTTTTATTTATTTTTTAAATTTTATTTTATACTGGTTTACATACAAAGTTCATAAAGTTCCTAACATTGTTTTTCACACCAGATCTTTCCCCTTTCCTTTACCCACCCCTCCCTCCACCCATCACATTGTGTGACCCTATTATTAAGCCCTCCCCCCTTGGACCTTCATACTTGTTCTACAACAATGGTCTTATACAGTATTTGTCTTTATGAGACTGAGTTATATCAGTCAGGATAATATTTGTGTATAGTGTAAGACATGCATCTTATTTCACTGTTATATGTGTGTAAATCCAATTTTCCTAGCACCGTTTAATGAAGAGACTCTTCCTTCCCCATCAAGTGCACTTAGTGCCCTTGTGAAAATTCAGTTTACCCTGGGTGTATGTGAGGGATCCCTAGTGGCGTAGTGTGTAGGGTGTTGCCCTGTTGGCCCAAAGGCTGAGCTTCTCTGCCAGTTCAAATCCAGGAGCTGCTCTGTGAAAGAGAAGTGAGTAATCTCCTCTTGTGTGATTTACAGCTTCAGAAACCCAGTGAATGGCCAGCTATGAATCCGTTCCAACTCAACAGCAGAGGGTTGAGTTTTTAAAATATAAATGTGGGAGTTTATTCCTGAACTCTGTTCTGCATCCCTGGTCAGTGTGTCTATTGTTATACCAGCACCAGGGCTGTTTTCTGTAGCTGTGGGCTATTACTGTAGCTGTGGGCCATTACTGTAGCTGTGAACTATTACTGTAGCTGTGGGCTGTTACTGGAGCTGTGGGCTGTTACTGGAGCTGTGGGCTGTTACTGGAGCTGTGGGCTATTACTGTAGCTGTGAGCTGTTACTGTAGCTGTGGGCTGTTACTGTGGCTGTGGGCTGTTATTGTAGCTGTGTCAACTCAAAATTCATTGTCCTTGAGGCAGAATAGACTCACAGCTGCCCCCCCCCCCCAGTTGACTTTCAGGAAGCTGTAAATGTTATGGGAGGAGATTGATCATCTTGTTCCTAGGGAGCCATTGGTCGATTCAAACACCCAAAAAGGTATTGCCTTTGGCTTAGCAGTGCTACAACATACATTTCACAAATTCACCTATGGATTTGTGTTTCTCTCTTTCAACACTGTTTAAGCTATTCAGGGCCACTTGCTGTTCTATATGAAGTTGGGAATTGGCTTTTCTAGTTCTGTAAAGTAGACTATTGGAGTTTTTCCTTGAGATTGTGTCGAATCTATCAGAGACTGCTTTGGGTAGTATTAATAGCTTAACAATATTAAGTTTAGTCCATGAACATGGAAATTCCTTTTATCTAAGTCTTTTTTAATCTCTCACAACATAGTTTTATCATTTTCATTGTATGTACCCTAGTTAGTAGGTGTGGCACTCACTTCCTAAACAATGTGCCTCCGGAAACTATGAACTTTGATGAATGTTGATAGTTGTAGAAGGGCTTCAGGCCTTTTGTTCATAGTGTCACTGTGAGTTGTGTTTGACTCAATGGCAATCAACAACAACAATCCTGATTAGATTTATCGCTAGGTATTTTATTCTTTTAGATACTATTATAAATGGAATTTCCTCTCTAATTTTCCTTTGAGATTCTTCATTGCTTCCAAAACTCATTGCTATTGAGCCAGAAGCAACTCGTAACTGACCTTCCGTCAGGTTTCCGAGACTAGGAGTCACATGGGAGGGGATTACCCATGTTAATCTTTTGAAGCTGCTGATGGATTCGGATCGTGAGGGGCTCAATCTTGGGGTTAGCATCCAACTGATTTTTGTTTTGATCTTGTACCCTGCCACTTTGCTAAATTCATTTGTTAGCTCTAGACATTTTCTTATGGACTTCTTGATCTTTTCTAGTCCTATCATCAACAGTTAGAGATCATTTTGCTTCTTTTCCAATTGAGATGATTTTTATTTGTTTCACTTTTCTTACTTGAGTTCTAGCTTGGCTAGAACTCCTACTACAATGTTGAATATAAGTGTTGAGAACAGGCACGCTCGTCTTGCTCCCATGTGAGGGGAAAGCTCTTAGTGTTTTCATTAAGTATAATGTTGGCTGTTGGTTTGTTTGTTGGGTCGTTTTGGTTTCCCCCCCCCCCCC
>NW_006399778.1:14658903-14700839 GCF_000299155.1 Elephantulus edwardii | reverse complement strand
GTGTGCCCTGAATCATTTTGAAGAATTTCTCTTGTATTCGAATTTTGCTGAGGGTTTTAGTTTTTAAAAGTGTTCGAGTTTATCAGATGCCTTTACTACATGCAGAGAGTTGATCATGTGGTTCTTTTTCTTTGTTCTATTGATGTCATATAAACACTGATTGGTTTTCTAATGTTGAACCTTCGTTGCTTCTCTGGAATAAATACCACTTGGTAATGGCATATGACTCTCTTAATATGCTATTGGGATTTTCCCCCACCAGTATTTTGTTGAGGATCTCTGCATTTGTTATTCTAATAGCTATTGGCCTATAGTTTTCTTTTTGTGTGATTTCTTTGTCTAGTTTGGGTATGTTTCCCTCATATAACGAATTAGTGTGTATCACTTCCTTCTATACCTTTTGAAAGAACCTGAGTTGACAGGCTAGGCTGTTAACATGGGTCTTTTTTCTTTTGTATGTCAGTATTAATTGCTGTAAGTTTCCCTCTGAGCCCTGCCTCCAGTGCATACTGTAAGTTTTACTAATGTTGTGCTTTCATTTTCATTTGATTCTTAAGAAGTTTGTGATTCCTTCCTCACCCATTGGTAATATCTGTATGTTTGTGTATTTTCCAAGATTTTTGTCTACTATTAAAAGCCATTCCCAATGATAATTTTTCTTAGAATAACAGGTGCTTTTAAGCGGTCTTGAACCTCCAATCATTTGGTTAGGGGCCACGTATTTGCACCCTTCAGGGATGTCTGCCTGGCACATAGCACGAGCTTCTTGAATGTCTGGCTTCTCCTACAAGCTGTGCCCTGGTTTCCCTCACTCCTGTCCTTGTCTCCTCAAGCTCCCTTTCTCCCTTCTCTTTCTCATCCTCCTCAGTTGGATGGGTCATACCTGGCATTGGTTTCCCCTACAGGACAATGAAGAACATTCTGTTGACCTCAAAACTAGGGAAGAGCGGCTGCCGGGATGCAGTTGTGGCTGCAGTTTTCAACCCATAGCAACTCTGTGTGAGAGCATGGAGCTGTCTCATAGGGTGTTCCAGGCTGTGGTCTTTGGCACAGCGATCAAGCACCTGTCTGTGAGCTGGCAAGGAACTACCAGCTACTTCTCAGAAGAAGGCTGTGGCAATCTGCCACATCTTGGAAATCTGTGGGGCAGTTCTGTTCCGTTCTGTGGGGTCACTAAGAACAATGAGTTGTGATCAACTTGATGACAATGGTTTCATGAGGGGCTCTTTACAGGAGTAGATCATCTGGCCTTTCGCCTTTGTAACTGCTGGGGAGACGCCCCATACTTTTGCTGAACGGCCAACTGCTTAATCTCTGGGCCCCAAGGATTCCTGGAAGCTAGCACCCTGATTTCTGCTCTCTCCACTCTGCCTCACCCCCAAGCTCTGGGAAGAATGAGCTGGGAGAGAAGCCGCAACTGACCGGGATTGGAAGGATTTGGTCCCTGTGTGGTTTGCCCAGGAGTAGAAGAAGAGCTGACCTGAATCACCTTCCCTTACACCCACTTGTTTCTCCTGGTGCCCAATGGTGGTGGTGCGAGGTCAGAGGTCAGTTCATGCAAAGGGCCAAATTCTTTGGACCTGGAGGAGCTGAATGACAGTTGTCAACCTCTGCCCTTCCCAGCAGCAGGCCTTCACTCAATCCAGAAACAGCACACAGCCCCAGGGACCCCACAAGCCACAGCTTCTACCTCCTGTTCATCACCCTGGACAGGGATAGTTAGGAGACCTGGGGCTTGTCCAGTTATCTCATTATTGTCCCAGGGCAGAGAGAGCTACCAGGGCGGGGCTGGTAAAAGGCAAGTGTGAATGGATAGTTGGCTGGAGTCCGGCTCACCCCCATCCTCCCAGCCTTCTAGGCCCTGGGGGACAGACCTTGCCAAGAGCCTCCTCAGTGGGAAAAGCTGAGTTATTTCCCCTCTGGGGGCTCCAGCTCCTCACCAAACAAAACCACCTGCTGGTGTCAGTCAGAGGCCCTGGCTCCAGGCACAGGGAGGGGTCTGGTCAGAGTTCCCTCTTCTGTGAAAATAGACCCATGTTTATGTCTCTGCTTTTCTCGCCCCTGTTTCTCCTGGGTAGAAGGGAGTGTGTGTGTGGGGGGGGGAAGCATTGGAGAAGGAGGAAACCCTTTCCAGAAAGGCCAAGCCAGGAGTGGCAACTTCATAGACAGCTGAGGCAGAGACAAAGGCCATGCTTGTAAGGGGGTTCTGCTACAGTTGGGGTGCCCAGTAGATTGCCTGGAATCTCAGGTGACATTGGCTCATTTTATCATTGAGGCAGAAGTCACCCTGTCTCTTCAGAGGACTGAGCAAGATTCTGGGAAGATGGGGTAAGAGACCACATTCCTGAGTCTGGACAAGAGATGGGGGTAGAGATTTCCTTCCAAAGGCCACTTTGGGACTTTTTTTGCCCACCACTCAGATACAGCATCAGTTAGACATCTTAGCTTAGAAAGGTACAGAAGCAGGGACGGGGTCCTACCTCTGCTTTATAACCAGGCCAAGAAGGCATGTATGCAATTTGATTGGACAAGCTGGTGGTCTCCAGGCAACACTTGTCGCCAGGACCCTGGTCTTCATGCATGACCACAGGTGGAGCAGTGTATGTGCACGATGCTGTCTTCTGGAAACATCCCGTCCTTGCTAGTGTCTTAGGTACTGTGAAGTACATTTTCCACTTGTGGTAACTCATATGACAGAGAACTGCCCCAAAAAAGGATTTTCTAGGCTGTAATCTTTAAAGGAAGAAGTCTTGGTGGCACAATGTTTAAGTGTTTGGCTGTTAATCCAAAGGTTGGCAGTTCAAATCTACCCTCTACTCTGCAAGAGAAAAATGTTACAATCTGCTTCTGTAAAGATCACAATCCTGGAAACCCTCCAGGGTGGTCCTCCTCTGTCCTGCAAGCTTACTGGGAGTCAGGATCAACCATTTACAGAACTAGATCATAAGGTCTTTTCTCCCAAGGAGCTGCTTGAAAGGGTTCCCTCTGGTTCACATCTAAGCACTTAACTGCTGTGCCACCAGGGCTCCAGCACACAGTGGGCCTGCAGCATGGCTGGCAGGTGTGCGGCAGGCCCCATTTGATGTGACTCTGGTCTGTTCCCCAGAGGATCTTGAGGCAGCAGATCACCTGGTGGATACTTGAATGGTGCTGCATGCTGGCTCCTTCACATCTATTCATCTCCTACTCTTGGCAAAGACTTCAGAGTGGCTTTAAAAACCCCACACATCACTGTCCCTGTGTTCTGCTAGTATACTCTGAGGGAAATGACATGACAGATGAGGGTATCCGTCATTGACTACTGAGTGTGGTTTCTGCCCAGGCAAGTAGAAGGAAGTTTGGAGATAGAAGCGCGTAGTCAGGGAAGACTGGAGGACAGATCCCAAATGAGAGGCAGACTTGCTCAAGGGGAAAGAAAGGAAGGGGTAGGAGGGGCACTGCAAACCAGAGAGCAGCAAATCCTAAGGCAAGTGCTGAAATAATCACTAACATAGGTGTCTGATGAATGTAGGAGGATGATCATTCAGATCAGAGTTTGAAATCCAGCTCTTCCCCTGGCTGTGTTGTGATGGTACAGAAGTTATAATAAGCTTTCTGAGCCTCAGTGACCTCACCTGTAAAAGAGGGCAAATATCATTCACCCTGTAGCATTATGAGAATCATATGGGTTAATTTAATGGGAAAATAATGTGAAACATAAAACATATAGTAAAACCTGGGACCAACCCCCTTGCCACTGAGTGGCCTCTGACCTCTGGCATGGCCCCGTAGGACAGTGGCACTGTCCGAGACATCTCCAAGGTTGTAAATCTTTATGGAAGCATCTTTCTCCCTCAGAGAAGCCAGTGGACTCAAACCAATAACCTTGTGGTTATCAGCCAAATGTTTTGACCACTGTGCCACCAGAGCTTCTTAGCACACAGTAACTAACTCACTAACTCATTGCTGTTGAGTTGGAACCCACTCATAGCTGACCCTTCAGTGGATTTTTCAGAGGCTATAAACTGCACAGGATATTGCCCATCTTTCTCCAAAGGAGCAGCTGGTGGATTTGAACTGCTTTTCTTTGGGTTGGCAGCGCAGCTCTTTATCCACGAGGCCACAGAACTCCCTTAGCACATGTTGTTGTTTAGGTTCCAATGAGTCAGCTATGACTTAGCAACCTCACAAACTACAGTTCTGAACCTTGCTCACCCCATGCCGTCCTCACCATCTCCAACAGGCTCAGACTTGCTGTGGCAGTCACAGTAGCAGACCCTTCAGTCCGCTTGGTTGAGGGTCTTCCTCTCTTTTTCTGACCCTCTACTTTTCTCAGTGTGATGTCTTTTCCCAAGGACTGGTCCATCCTGACAGCATGCCCAAAGTATGTGAAATGACGTTTCAAACATCCTTGCCTCTAAGGAGCACTGTGGTTTCACTTCTTCCAAGAAAGACTTGTTTGCTCTTTTGTCAGTTCCTGGGATATTCAGCACTCTGCTCCAGCACCCCAATTCAAAGGCATCGATTATTCTTCTGTCATCTTTACTCATTGCCCAACTTTTAGATGCGTAGCAAGGAATTGAAAAGACCAGGACTGGGATTAGGTGCACCTTAGTCTTTAAAGTGACAGCCTTGCTCCTTCGTGCTTTGGAGAAGTTCTTGACAGTAGATTATACCAATCAGCACATCTTCTTATTTCTCAACTGCTATTCCCATGAGTTGATATGGATCCAGGTAAAAGGAAATTGTTGACAACTTCCATCTTTTCTCCATTTAGTATGGAGCATGGCCTATTGGTCCAATGGTGAGGATTTTTTTTTTGTCTTCTTGATGTGAAGATGTAATCCTTAGTTCATCTGTAATCTTCAGTCTTCTGTAGCAATTGATTGAAGTCCTCTTCACTTTCAGCAAGCAGAGATGTGCCGTCTGCGTAGCGCAGGTTGTTAATGAGTTTTCCTCCAATCCTGATGCCACATTGTTGTTGTTGTTGTTAGGTGTTGTGGAATCGAATATGACTCATAGCGACCCTGTGAACAACAGACCTGAACCCTGTCCTATCCTGTGCCATCTTTAACATTTCTAACACACTTGAGCCCATTTCTTCAGTCACTATGTCAATCCATCTTGTTGAGGACTTTCCCCTTCTTTGCTGACAGTCCACCTAGCCAAACATGAGATCCCTTTCCTTTCCAAGGAAAAGCCTCTCCTGACAACACGTCCAAAGCATGAAGCTTCACCTTCCTTGCCTTTGTGAAGCACTCTGACTGCACCTTCTCCAAGACCTATCTCTAAGATAAATGTGATGCCACGTAGGAGGGGCTAAATAAATGACCGTCTTCCCCACACCCTGTCCTTCCTGAATACAAACAACTGGTGAGTTCTGACTAAATTCTTTTCTTTCGGGGCTGGAGGCTCAGCCTAGTCCAGGCTAGAGCATTAGTTGGAAAGCCAGGTGACCTGAGTTCATGTTCTGCTCACTATCCAGTGAGTGGTCTTGGGCAGATGTCTCTTCACTCTGGGCCTCAGTTTCTTCTCTTTTTTTGCAATAACAGAGGTGAACCAGCAGCTCAGGAAGTGGTGATTCTCTGGATTCTTTGTGTGAGCTCATGACTCCCAGCCTCTAGATCTGTGGGTGGGGTCCTGGACATTATCCCCACCCTCCTGGGACCCAAGCCTGGACCTGCTCTGGCTTCCTGACCAGCCAGCGGGTTAGCAGTGCTGAGCTGCCCAGCTTGGTGGGAAAGAATGCAATTAGAGGATTTGTCCTTCTTCCCGATTAGCACGGGGGCTCAGGACAAGACAGTCCCAGTAGATGGAAGGAAAGAAAATGAGGAAGATTAGCAATTAACATGATGGGCAGACTTGGAGCTGGCAAACCCATCCCTGGGGTCCCTGATGGGAGGGAGGCCGCGGGGGTGGCATGGCTGCTGGACCTGGGAGGCCAGACAAAGCCCAGAGTGGGTAAATGGCTTTGTTATCTAGTGCAAGTGAGTAACTTTCACAAATTTATTTTCTCATATTGTATGAGGCTTTGCTGTTATTGTACCATTGAGTCTGAACTGATTCATAGCGGAGTCGTCCACAGTAAATTACATGGGGCTTGATTACTTTCACCCAGAGCAACTGGTGGATTTGAACTGTATACCCTTGGGTTGGCAGTGCAATTCCTTACCACTAAGCCACCAGAGCTCCCTAATGTAGGAGGCTAGGAGTTTGAACTCAAGGCTCTTTCTGTTGGTTCTGCAGGAAGGTCCTTTTCTGAGTTTCTACTGTCAGGCAGTCTTAATGTGGCTGGGCATCTCTCTGTCTCCTCAGTCCCTAGACACACCCTACCCTAATCCTGCTCCATTCATGTAACAAAGAATCCATTCCCAAACAGGTGTACAACCACAGTCATAAAACGGATTGTCATTGAGCCAGAACTCACAGAAACCCCAACTTTTAGGTTAGACGGATTATGCAGGAGTACGTAGCATCACTATAAGCCTGGGTTGATGCGATGGCACCAACAATAAAAATGTCCTGTTGCCCATTTGAATAGGAGGCTCAGTTCTTGTGGGTGGTGGACTCCCTGGGCTCGGTCCGGTCCCCAGCACTATCCCTTCCTCCCTGTGGGACTCCAAACAGGTTCTAGAATTCCTCCACCTCCGTTTTCCACTCTGTAAAATGGGAGCAGTAAGAGCTCCCGTCTTATAGAGCTGAAAGCAAAGCACCTAAGTAGTACGTTGTTGGTTGTGGTGAAGTGCATGCTTGCTCATGGTAACCCGGTGCATGCTGAGCAGAGCTGCCCCATGGGGTTTGCAAGTCTGTGACTTTTCAGAAGCAGGTTACCAGGCCTGTCTTCCAAGACACCAGGGGTAGGGTCAGACCACACACAAACCTTTGGACCAGTGAGCACTTGACTTTCTGCACAGGGACTCCTCAGATACACTTCAGTCACAGTTTGCAGATGGACTTGCAGGAGGGGGGAAGGGAGAGAGAGGGGGAGAGAGGGAGTTAGGGAAAGAGGAAGAGAGAGAGAGAGCAAGTGTGTGTGTGTGTGTGTGTGTGTGTGTGTGTGTGTGTGTGTGTGTGTGTGTGTGTGTGTGTGTGTGTGTGTGTGTGTGTGTGTGTTAAGGTCATGTAGGGCCCAGGCCCAGATTTTCTTTGGCAAAATTAATTTCCCCAGGACTTTGCTGCCATCGCTCCTAGTCTCGTTCCCCATCTTCCTTCCCCAGCCCTGCTCTTCTTATCTTCCTCGCTCTCTCTGGAGTCCTGCTCAGCTCCAGCCTCAGCTCCAAAGCTCTCTGACTCTCTTAGCAGCCCCCCTGCCTGCCTCTCCTGCTCTCACCCCAGCTGTAAGCCCTTCTTCAACACCTTTGGCAGACAGAGCAGGTGTGAATCACAGCAGAGTGCTGCTTGGAGGAAAACTCTTCCCTCAGGGTTTCCAGAAACATCCCTCATCTGGGCCAATGTCCCCAAGGATGCTATTGGAGCCACTGGGAAGTCAGGCCTTGAATGCTGCCTCTGACTCCTGGGCAGCCTGATCCTATGCCTCAACTTTGTGCCTCCATGTCCCTCTGGAAATTCTTCCAGAACTTTCTCTGGAGGGTGAGCAGTCTCCAGGTAGATGCATGTACCCTGTCCCCACTTCATGTCCAGCCTGGCCTAGCCAGGCCTCTCTTCTTCCCTTCTTGTCCTCTCCTTTCCATAAGTCCAGAACTTTTTCTCAGGGGCCCAGTCGGTCAGGAATTAATCTTTTTTGCACACTCCCTCTGATCCTCATTTCTCTCCTTCCCCATTTCCTCCCTCCCATACCCCAGTTAGGGAGACCAGGTGACTTTGTGATGAGGAGTTGCACTGCCAGCCCAAAGGTGCTCAGTTCTAATCCAATAACTGCTCCACAAGAGAAAGACAGTCTCCTCCAGTGTGATTTACAGCCTCTGAAGACCAGCTGGAGGGCCAGCTACGAGTTGTTTCCAACTCAGTGCATAATGCTACATAACAACAGTCCCCCACCTCCCCTTTGAGGGAGCCTGGTAGCACAGCGTTGAGTGTTAGTCAGCTAACAGAAAGGTCAAAACCACAGCCAGAGAAAAGGCCTGGTGGTCTGCTTGCACAACATTCCAGCCTTGGAGACTCTGGGGAAGGTGGGCCCTGTCCTGGGGTGGCTTTGAGCCAGCAGAGGTTTGGAGTCTGTACTCCCCAGGTCTCCTCCCCCCCTTTTTCCTTTGTGGCTGCATCCTCCCCCACCCCGTTTGCATCCCTGGTTGACCCCCTCCCTGGTGCCCATGTCAGCCTCCTCTCCTCTCCTGACCTGCTCCTCTCTTCCATTCCCCTCCTCCTGCTTTCATTCAGACCCTCCAAGCCCCACACGCTGCCCCTCTTCCCCCTCCTTGTCTGTCACACCCAGCCTCTCCATCTCGCCATTCTCATCCCCCTAATCTTTCACCCTTCACTTTCTCTCTCACCTCTCAAATTCTCCCCGCAAACACTTCCTTTCTGTCTTCAGTTCAGCTCCCCCTGCCCGCTTCCCTGTCACTCGCCCACTTCATCCTCCTTCGCCTCTTTCTCCCACCCAGTTCCTGGGAGCTCTGGGGCCTGGCCAACTGGCCAGTGGTGGACACTGAGGCCGGGGCTCCTGGCGCCGGTTCCCGAGGTTTCGCTGACCACGGTCCGGAGGGGGGTGGCGGCGCTGGGAGGGGGTGGTGATCGGCTGGGGCCGGATCCGCCGCCGCCCCTCCCCGCGCTCCGCCGCCACCACCGCTGCCGCCGCGCCTTTGATCCATGGCCCGAGGCCGCCTGACAGTGGAAAATGCGGGGAGACAAAACCACTCAGTCAAAGTGATTCCCAACAACTGTCTCCCCGAGATAAGGATGCGCTCGGGCTCGGCGGCCTGCTTAATTCCTCCAGCCCGGGCCTGCGATCGGGAGCAGCGAGCGAGCCGGCTGCCCCCGAACGCGGAGCCGCCTGGGCGCGCGGGGCGCGGCCTGCAGGTCCCAGGGCCTCGCCGTCCCAGGGCGCACAGGACGAGCGAGGGCTCAGCTGGCCCCGGAGAGCACCGGCTTCCCTGCGCTGGAAGGAAGACCTGCCAGGCCCTCCGAGGCCGCATCCTAGCTTCCTTCTTGGACTCCCGTCTCCCAGACTTGGCTGAAATATTCTCTCCCTTCCCACTCTCTACTTCACCGGAGCCGGGCATCCATCTGGTCCCAGCCCAAGCCTAGCCTTGGTGGGCTCCCTGACTCCCACTGGCCCTGTCCTTCCCTGAGGGTTGCAGTGTGACCTCAAGTCCTGATTTTCTTAATGTGGTCTGTCCTGGAGAAGGTGAAACCAGGGTGCTTGTTAGAGGCAAGATTGGTGAAAAATCACATCACATACTTTCAGCGTGTTGTAAGTAGAGGCCAGTCCTCGGAGAAGGCTATCACACTTGGAAATGTGGAGGAGGGTTTTGGGAAGAGAGGAAGCCCCTCAACAAGATGGATTGACAAGGGACTGTAATATACGGGGTTCATGTATATCAGAGATGGTGACCGTGGCACAGGACAGGGCAGGGTCCAGACCCAGGGTTCATAGAGTCACTGTGAGTTGTGGTAAACTCCCCTAACAACAGCAAATCCTCTTCCCCTAAAGCAGGGGAGTGCTAGTGGCCTAGTGGTAAGAAGCTGCACTGCAATCCTGAAAGCACACAGTTCAAATCCACCAGCTGCTCCTGGGTAGAAGGATGGGCAATTTCCTCCTGTGAGATTAACCGCCTCTGAAAACTGCCTGGAGGGTCAGCTATGGGTGGGTTCTGACTTGACGGTACACAACAACAAAGCAAGGACAGGCTCTGCCACTGTGCATCACACAGTGTTGTCGATCTGGGTTTCAACTCCTGGTATCTGTGTGTACACCAGAGGGAAGCAAGCATCCCCCATCCTGCAATGTCTTTGTAGTTGCTGCAATGCTCAAGTTCATGATTGTGGCCACTGTGTACTTCGAGTGCCTGCCAACCCAGAGGACTCACCTTCCAGCCTTATATTGGGCATTATTCTGTTGTGCTCTGTAAAATAGTCTTTGATTTTTTCCAAGGTAGATTGGCAGGCCTTTCTTCCTACTCTTTTAGTCTAGAAGCTCTACTGAAATCTGTTCCCCAAACAAACCCACTGCTGTTCAATCAGTTCCGGCTCAGCAACTCCCCCCCACCCCAGGGTTTTCAAGACTGTAGTAAATCTTTATGGGAGAAGACTTCTCATCATCATTCCTCTTCAGAGCTGCTAATGGATTCAAACTGGTGGCCTTTCAGTCAGCAGGGCACCATGTAATGCACTAACATGGTCGAGCCCGCTGGTGTTTGGAATACCGATGGTATCACTTCTAGCATCACAGACACACACAAGCCATCACAGTGCAATGAACTGATGGCTGAGTGATGATGGCGCACAGTTCAGCCCAAGGAACAGTCGTGGGCTGTCCCGGGCACACGCTGGCCTGTGCACTGAGGATCTTCATTAAGCTAAACTTGCTTTGCCTTTATGAATCTGCCAGTTAATTCTGCGAGAGACAAGCTGGGCTCCAGTCTGATGTGGAAATGCAGGGTGGGAAGAGAGATCCGGTTATGTCAAGTGAGGCCAGAAGGGAATTCTTAGGACCCTGAGCCATGTAACCTAGTGGGGACATTGAGGGCAGAGGAAGGTGGCATATCTGGGATGATTGTAGGGCTCCCCAATAGTAGAAACTGACCAGGGATGGAAGGGCCAGTCTTATAAATAAGGGAGCTCCCTTGGGAGACCCCAGGAAGGAGGTGCAATCAGATTCTGGACCACAAGACCATTGGAAAGTGCATTTTTTAAAAGAGTCAGTGATTTAATTAGTCAGTGGCCTCCAAATTGGTATATCTTAGCAGCTTGGATGCCTATTAAAAATCTAAATCGCAGGCTCCATGCTTACAGGCTGGCTCAATCATTCTGTGGGGGCTCAGGGTCTGGACTTTAAAGTAGACCCCTCCCAATGCACCTGGTTCAAGGCCTGGCACACCTAAAGCTCAGGATTAATGAGCTCTCACACCATCAGCTTTGCAGGGTAAGCAGGAGGCCCTAGCTTGAGTCTCCCAGGGATTCCTGTGCACGTAACAGCATCAGGGTGATCCAGTCTGTCTGGACTGAACTGAGATTTGCACCCCCCCCCAGCCTCTGCTCCACTAATCTGAGGGCAATCTAGAGGCGACCAGTCCACCACCTCATTTTGCATATAGTGTCCTGGAAGACTCGGGATTGGCAGGACTTTCTAGGGCATGATGGGTGTAGCCATGACCTGGTTGTTCTGGGGGATCAGTTTATAGCATTTACAATTGTTTCTAATAAGTATGGTGAAAAGATACAACCCTGAGTCACATCACACAGACCAATCTCTCTTGGAAGAAGGGCAGCTCGAATACTCCTTAGAAGCAAGTATGGCAGGGCTTTGTTATGCTATCAGGAAGCGTTAGTCCTTGGAGAGTGAATGACCTCATGTTTGGTAAAGTAGAAGTCGATGGAGAAAAAGAAGATACTTGATGAAGTGAATTGACATCCTGGGTGCTGCACATGGTTAACTGTGGGTCAGAACCTGCCTGATGACACTTAACAACATTGAATGGTCATCTCTGCCTCTGTTCTCAGCAGCATCAATGGTCTCTGCTTTTACACCAGGTCCTGGGAATTCTTTCCAATGACTCTAAGAGAGACAGCTAGTAAGTGAACACTAGACAGGGAGTCAGGAGACCTCGGTGGGAATGTGAAGGGAACCCACCTCTGGCCAGCCCCGGTCCCTCCACCCTGCTGGGTCAGTGTCCAGGGCCAGAAGGCTGGAGTCTGTGAGAGAGTGAGGCTCAGGACTCGGCTCTCTGGGCTCTGGGGACAGTTGGTAGAGCTGGCCTGAGGCCAAATGAATGAGACCTTCTTGCCAGACCCGGGGTCCCTGACCTGCGAAGTAGGGGGGATTAAGGTCCCATGAGGAGACTGGTGAGTGTCTTATCACAAAAGGGACACGTCCAGGCTGAAATTGAGACATGATGCCTGGGGCAGTAGCTCCTGAGCCTGTCCCCAAGGAGCTTCCCCTCCCCACCTCAGACAATGCCATTGCCCACCCCAGACACTCACACACTCATACTCTCTCTGTCTGCCTCTCTCTCTCTCTCTCCTTTTTCCTGAGGCCCTTGGTTCTTTTCCTGAAGCCTTGGGTGCTGACTCCAACTTCAACCAATTCCCCCACCTCCTCTCTGCTTTGGGAGGCATGGGAGGGGCTGTCCTAAGTGGGCCCCTGTTGTGCTTTAATCCTCAAAGCAGTAAGACTATTCTTTCAGAGTCAGTACAGTCGTAGTAGCAGCAACAACATATCCTCTTAGTTCAGAACAAAGTAGACTGAAGGTACACTCTTTAGTTATTTTCACCGAGTCCTAAGGACCTGGGGTCGTAGTGCCCATTTTACAGATTTGGAGAGCCAAGTACAGAACATAGGCAGTGTCACAAATCTAAACTGCAGGTCTATCTGATGCCAAACATTGAGCTCTGTCTCTATGCTGGCCTGGCAGAAAAGGCAGTGCTTGGAACCTTCCTGCTTCAGATTTGCTCTGCACTTGAACCTGATCTCAGGGGATTCATGTGCATATGGAAGTTTGAGAAACACTGGCTGAGATGACCTCATCGTGCCCCCCAAATCACACAATGACAAAGTGGACCACCTGGACAGCAGAGAAAGGAGGGAGAGACCTGGGAAGGGAAAGGCTTAGCTGAGACCCCTCAGGGCCCCACCGTAGACATAGGGGAGCAGGGAGGAGGGATGGGGAGTCTCCCAGCCCTGAATCCCTGTGCTGTGTTCTAACTATACAGACCAGGGTGTGTAGCTGGTACCCGGCTGCCTGGCAAATCATCAACATGGCAGCTCAACTCTGAGCATGCTGAGCTCCTCTGGCTGATTAGAGAGGTACTTCCTGCTGCAAGGAGACAGGAGTGGCAGGCAGAGGGACAAAGAAGGGAACAGACAAACCAGTCGACTTATGGAGAGAGCCAGGGTGTGAGACAGTGATGGAGAGAAGGGAGATGAGTAGAGAGGAGGCTCAAAAGACCCAGGAAAAGGAGTGGTGCAGGAGAGTAGTGGGTAGAGGGTGAGCAAGGCAGAGACAAGGAGAGAGAGAGGCTGGAAGAAGGAGAAACAGAGCCATAGAGGTAGGGATGGGACAGGGAAAGACAGAAACAGGGAGGGACCACCTCCACAGGAATGGGTGGGGGGACTTTGGAAGCCAGGGCTTACAGAAGCAGAACAGATGCAGGATTTCAGAGCCAAAGGGGGCAGGTACAGAGAGGGCCTGGGGGCTCAGAGCAGAGGGAGAGGAGCCCTGGGCTCAGAGGCACCAAGTTTGAGGTTTTAGGAGGAGAAGGAAGTTGGGGCCCTGTGCCGAGGTGTCCTCCTCTCACACGAACAGCAGTGGTGAAGGCCTCTTCGCCCCCAGACCCTATAACCAGCCAGAGTCTAGCCACTTTCCCTTCAGCCCTTCTCCTACCCCAGTCCAGGTTTTGAAGGAGCCCAGAGTGGGGCGGGCCAACCTGAACCCCAGATGCCCCTCTCTGAGTCCTGGCCTCCTGGTGTGGCCTGGGGTTGGTCCCAGGGCTCATGAGCCCAGGGTGAGAAGTCCTGCCCTTACACCGAGTGTTTCCTGTTAGTTCCAGATGCCACCCTGACAGGTGCTCGCCTGTGATTAATGTCCCCAACCCTAGGCCTGCGACCAGCCCCTCCTCCCGGATCCAGAGTCAGTGGGTGGGTGGGCAGCACCGGGACCCCGCTATGGACCTGGCCTGCATCTTTCCTCAGGAGCAGAGAACATGCTCCCCTCAAAGCTGTCCTCAGATGAGTCAGTCAGCTGTGGCTGAGCTCCCCAGTTCAAGTCTCTGCTCTCATCTGTATGCTGGTGTTTGTGACAGCTTATTGCCTGTCATCAGTGAAGGAGGCTGTGTCAGCAAAGTGGGTCCTTAGGGGAAACTAGAGATGCTTAGGGGCATCCTGGGAGGGTCTCATGGTCCTGATTACAAAGGTCCTTAATGGTGGCCATGAGGCTACCACGAGATTACCTCTGGTCTTTCAGCTGTGTGGGGAGGTGAACTTGACAGTTGTCAGATCATGCATGCAAATAAATACAGGCTTTAACAGTTTGAAGGCCTTGTGCAAAGTGGAGAGGGAGGGGGCCTTGGCTAGTAGGGAATAGTAGACCCAAGGATTAGGGGCTTTGCATTTGGGGGACTGTGCTTAGAAATAGAGATCATAGTTGGAAATGTTGGTTGAGAGAACTGGTCAAGGTTGAATTGAAGGATAGTGTTTCAGTTAAGGCCACTGGCTGTGTGATCTTAGGCAGACAACCTCTCTGTGCAGTTTATTCATCTGTAAAACCTGGAAATAGCAGTTCCCACTTCACAGGGCTGTCGTGAAGAATGAAATAACACACTCATAAAATCCTTAAAATGTTCACTGCCTGACACGTGTTCATAGGCATCATGTCAGAACCAACTCATAGCTGACTCTCCAGTGGGGTTTTCAGAGGCCATACATCCCAGAAGAAGAGATCGATTGCCCATCTTTCTCCCGTGAAGCAGCTGGTGGATTTGAACTGCCTGCCTTTGGGCTCACAGCGCCACTCCTTACCCACTAGACCACATGGTATGTGGTAAACATTATAGACTTGATTACCTGTATGAGTTGACATCTACTAGATCCTGACTCACAATGACTCCATGTGTGTCAGAGTAGAACTGTGCCCAATAGGATTTTTAGTGGTTGACTTTTTCAAAAGCAGATCACCAGGACTTTCTACCAAAGTGCTTTTGAGTGTACTCACACCTCCAGCCTTCCAGTTAGCTGTTTGTACCACTCAAGGATATTGTGCAAAGAGTCTAAATGGTTACATGAAACAAGTGCCCAGCAGCAGAGCCAGGGAGTTGGGTTGCAATTGGAGCTGGGGACCAAGCTGGAGCTGGGGTGCGTGCAGCATGGGATGGGGCAGGAGGCTGGGTTCTGGTTCCCTTTCCTTCCCTACTCATCCCCTTCCCTCCCGTGTAACCCAAAGCCATCCCTTTCCCAGCCTGCAGCTCCATCCACAGAGCGCTATCTCTTCTCACATCTCTGCCAGGCCGGGGGACTGAAAGGAGAGACAACATCTCTCCCAGGCCTCCCCAGCCTCTTGTTTGTTTGGTACGTAGTAGGAGCCGTGGGCACGCTTTTTGCTAATTTTTCGGCTGCCTTTATCAAATGGGGATTCACAGGCTCTTTATCCTCGATAAGTGGATTAGTCAGTGAGCTAAACAAGGAGGTGGCGGAGGAAGGGGCTGCTCCAGAGAAGATATTTGTTTCGCAAAGAATGGAGCCTGCGTTCTCTGCCCTGTGCGGGTGAGGCAGGCGGGCGTTGTGGTAGCTGGAAGGGTTGAGGGGCACCTTCTCCTGGGGGAGCCAGGGGAGCCCTAACTCCTGGGAAATCTCTAGAACATAATTGTGGAGGAGGAGGGAAGCTGAGTTCCAGAAGGAAGAGCCCCTGGGCCCATCTGAGGGACAGAGAATGAAACCTGAAGCCAATCCAGCCCCCAAGTGCACCCAGTGCTATATGTGTTGGGCTGTGAAAAGAAAGGACAGAGGTTCCTTCCTCCAACCACACTGCTCGAGGAAGAGAGGCAGTCTGCTTCTACGAGATTTACAGCCTCAGAAATCATCACAATGGGTTTTGGTTTTACGAAGGATATTGGGAGCCATGGTGCCACAGTGGTTAACCTTTCAGCTATTAACCAGTCACTATTAATTAGTCACTCTGTGGGAGAAGGATGTGACAGTCTCCTTCCGTCATGATTTACAGCCTTGGAAATCCCTTGGTGGGGAGGGGACCCAGCGCTGTTGCATCCTGTAGGGTTGCTGTGCATCAGAATTGCCTCATCAGCAACACGTATACCAAGTGTACCAGAGTCACTGGGTGGCCTTTAGTGGTTAAAGGCTTGACTAGTATCCAAATGGCTGGTGTCCCTCCAACCCCAAAGCCTTTTCCCCACCCCTAAGCCTGTACATGTACACAGAGACACCTAAGAAGCCAGGTCTGTCCGTCTGCCACAGCCTTGAAGACCGTGTGGAGCAGTTCCACTTTGCGGACATGGGGTTATCACGTTGTTGTTGGTAGATGCCATTCAGTTGATGCCATCCATCTCATGTCAAGCCCTGTGCATACAGATTGAAACCTCGCCGACCCCTCACATCTCTGCTGCACCACTCCATGCCTACAGTCGCTGGCAATCCATCTTTCGAGCGTCTCCTTCTCCTTCACTGACCCTCTACTTTTCGGAACATGATGTCTTCCAGGGACTGGCCTTTCCTGATGACACAGCAAAGTAGACAAGATGAAGTCTTACCATCCTTTCCTTTAAAGGCTGCTCTTCCTCCGAGACAGAGCTCTTTTTCTCTTTTGGCAGCCTATTCTATCTTCAGTACTCTTGGCTAACACAATTCAAAGGCACCAGTTCTTTGACCTTCCTTAGTCATGGGTCAACTTTGAGTTGTGGTGCTGGAGAAGAGTCTTAAACATGCCAAGACCTGCCAGGAGAACAAATAGGTCTGTCTTGGAAAAGGTGAAACCAAGTTTCTCTTTGGACACTAGGATTCTGAAGCTCTGTCTCACATACTTTGGGCTCGTGGCCAGGAGGGACCAGTTCTTGGATAAGGACATTATGCTTGGGAAGGTGGAGGGACAGTGCCCTTTAGCACCTTAAATAGGTATTTGACAACATATTTGTCCAATGTAACGTGTCTTTTGATACCTTGAGTCAAAATGAATTCTATGGCAATTACCAGCAGCAGCCAAGTCTATCTAGGAGAAGTATGTTTTCATTGTGTCATCTTTCTGAGCTGCAGTCCCCTCTTTTCCACCTTCTATATTCACTTACCTTTCTTCTTCCTTCTCTTCACTCTCTTTCTGGCCTGTCTCTCGCTTTCTGACCTTGTCTTCCTCCCTCAAACATCTCCAGGGGTCTCTATTAGGTCCTTACTAAGTTCTGGGAACTCAGACATAGATAACAAATGGCCCTTCCTCTTCATTGTGTTGCTGTTAAGTGCCGTTGAGTCAATGACTCATAGCGACTCTATGAAAAATGGATCTGAACCCTGCCCTACCCTAGACCATCCTGACCATCACTGACGTACTCAAGCCCACTGTTACAGTCACTGTGTCAATCCATCTCATTGAGGGTCTTCTCCTCCTATAGTGACCCTCTACTTCCCCAGGCATGAAGTCCTTGTCCAAGGACTAACCTTTCCTAACAACATGTCCAAAGGATGGGAGACGAAGTTTCACTATCCTTGCCTCTAGAAAAGCACTCTGGCTTCCAGCCCAAGACATATTTCTTTGCCCTTTTGGCAGTCCATGAAATATTCAGTACTTTTCTCAAATACATCTTTTCTCATACTTTTACATACTTTTCTGAAAGGCATCTTTTCTTCTTCTGTCATCCTTATTCATTGTCCAACTTTAAGTTGCATAAAAAGTAATTTAAAAGATTATGGTTTGGATCAGGTGTACCTTAATTTTCACACTGACATCATTGCTCTTCAGCACTTTGGAGAGGTCTCTGATAGCCAGCTTTCACAGTGCAATACACCTTTTGATTTCGTGGCCAAGAAATTTCTGGTGCCAAGAGTGTTGATTGTGGATCCAAGTGAGATGAAATCATTGACAATTTCTATCTGTTTCCATCCATTATGATGTTGCCAATTGGCCTGACAGTGAGAATTTTTGGCAAAAACCAAGCTCACAGACATTGGGCAAATGTTAACTTCTAATGACCTTATAGGACTAAGTGGAACTATCCCACATGGCTTCTGAGGCTGCACATTTTTATGGATGCAAACGGCCACATCTTTCTCTTGCAAAGTAGCTGGAGGATATGAACCACCAGCCTTTTGGTTAGTGACTGGGCTCTTTAACTACTGTACCACCAGGGCTCAATCAAAACAACCCAAACCCAACCCAGTGCTGAGCACAAGTCATGGTAACCCCGTTATAGCATGTTTCCAAGGCTGGAAGTCTGAAGGGAGTGACTGTCTCATCTTCTCTCAGGAAGTAGCAAATGGGGTTCAAACTAGTAACCATTTGGTTGACAGCAGAGTTCTTTAACTACTGTACCACCAAACCATAAGTCCCTCAAATATTACAGAACGAAATGAATCTCATTGGAAAACTTGGGATACTTCCAGAGGCTTCCTGCATGTTGATGTTCTCGAAGAAATGGCCATGAGATGCACACAGGACTTCCCAAACTTCTCCCAGTTACTCTTGAGCGTAATGGAGTGTGTTCTCCCAGAAGCCCTAGGAGTCAAAGTGGAATAAGTACAGAGTTTCACATATTGTCTTAAAGATACGTGCAATTTTTAATACTTTGCCACCATGGATCCATACTTGCTGGGTAATATTGTTGCCCCTTAACACCTTGGAGAGGTCCTTCACAGCAGATTTCCCCATTGCAACATGTTTGTTTGTTTGTGGTTTGGTTTTGTTTTTTAATTTCATGACTAAAGTAGCTTTGGTAGCTTAATGATAAGAATCTGTCCTACAATCCCGAAGGCACAGAATTCGAATCCACCAGCTGCTCTGCTGGAGAAGGATGGGCAGTCTCCTCCTGTGTGATTAACTGACTTTGAAAACCCACTGGAGGGTCAGCTATGGGTCGGTTCCAACTTGACCAACAACAATAACAACATTCATGTAATAAATTACCCTCATGTCACTTTGGCTCTCCCGGAAGCTGCACTGTGTTTAGGCTCACTTGGCATATATATGGTAGCTGACTGGATGTTGGGACTGAAGAACAAGGTGAAGTTGACATTTAGCATGTGGGTGACCAAGAGGGTGGTGGACTCATAGACAGAAGTAGAGAATCCAGGAAGAGGATCCACAGCAGCAGGAGGCGTGTGGAAGTCAAGTTCAGAGGCGGTCAGGAGGCCCAGGTAAATGTGCGTTTCGGAAGCATCACTCTGCAGAGACCCAGAGATGGAACATGACACTTAGGGACAAAAGAGAGAAAGAGACTGAGAGGATGCTTGTCCAGCTGTCCCTGGATGAGAATGCTGGGGGACCCAAGTGTTTTCTCCCCCCCTTTAATTTTATTCAGAGTGGCTAGCATTTGAGGGTCCCTGGTCTGTGGTGGAGCAAGAAGCTGGTTGTGGGGGAGAGGGGCAGCCACAACTGTAAGAAGGGGAGAAAAGGACAGCAGAGCATTCCGGGTCCCCAGCTGGTCCTTCGCAGCGCCTGTCCTCCCTGAGCTGCCTCCAGCTGAGTGTGATTTTGCTATTTATTTACATGTAATTATTGCTATGAGGTGCAGATATTAACGCTGTCAAGAGCAATTTGCTCTGACATTTTTCACTCGCTCAGTGCCCCCCGCCACTCTCGACGGAGCCCAGGGCTCTCCCTGCTCAGGCCGTGCATGCTCGGTGGCCTGGCCGGGTAACCACCCAGCCGGCAAGGAGTGGCGTCAGCGAGCTCACCCGGCTCCTCTGCAAACTCATTAAGCTTCGAAATTGAATTTGGTCCAGGAGAGGGCTGACTGGGCCCCTTTCCACCGGCCTAGCTGTCTCCACGGCCTCCCGTCCTGCTTTCCAAAGGCAGTGTGGCTGAGCTTGCTGGGACAGTGGCTGTGGTAAAGCTGCCAGAGGGAGTGGTGGATGAATGCTGTGGAGGGCTCGGGAGAGGAAGGGATGGAGAAGTGGGAATGGCACAAGGGGTAGGGAGGTGTAGCATCTTGTGTCCCCTCAACCCATCACGTGGTCACTCCAGGAGGAACCAGGTAGCCCCAACTTTGGTGGCCTTACTGCCAGTTACAGGTGTACTCACTTAACAAAGAGGCGTACACCATGGAGTCAGCCCCAGGATGGTACCATGAGGGTATGGAAAGGTGATGGGCTGACCCTCCAGCGGCTCCTGTCAGTTCATTCTCAGAAAGAGAATCAACCTTCTGGGTTCAAATTCCAGTCCCATCACTTATTAATCTTGTAGACTTGGATGAATGATTTCATTTCTCAGAGCCTCAGTTTTCCAATCTGTAAAATGGAACATCCTATATTTAGTGGAATCTAATGATTTGATGCTTGTTGGGTGCTTTTTGTTGTTGTTGTTGTTTATTTCTTTGAACGGTGTACATGAAAACTACACACAGCCCTTTCGTCATTCGTTGCTGCTTGGTTGATGGCCATGAGGGATATCATCATTGTAAGATATGTGACACTGAGTGCCTTAGAACTGATGTCCTCCTGCCGGGCAGCAGGGAGAGTGAATGGCAGTGCTGCCCGCGCATAGAGGGTGCTAATAACTGAAGGTGTGATCAGATCCAGGATCACTTTATAGGAGGGAAAGCTGAGGCTCCTGTCCTCCTTCCCTCTTTCATTCATTTGACTTCAGGGACGGGCCCATGGAGTGGGAAGAGGGCTGGAGCGATCATGGCAGGGGGTCCTTAACACATTGTGATATGTGCCAGCTTGTCTGCCCAGGTACTAACGAGGCCTCCCTGCCACCACTCAGTCCCTGCCACGGCCAATCTGCATCCTCGTCTCGGGCAATTACAGAGAGCCCCCCAACCCCTCCATGCCAAAGCATAGTCCTCCCCTCCCTCCTCTCCCAACCCATCGGGCTGGGCTGAGGAGGTCCCCTTCCTCCTCGACCCTCCAGCCTCCCTCTCCTCCCCTCAGCTTGGCCAATTAGGACCCTGACACCTGGAGCCGCTGACAAACTGTTTCTGTCACTTGCTCTCTGTCTTTCATTAGGGTAGTGGGGGGAGGGGGAGCGTACAGGGGAGGAGGAGGAGATGGGATCTTTCATGCTTAGTAAGGCCAGATACATTAATTACAAAACGGCCATTTGCCGCGTGAAAGTGTGCTAATTAAATTTATGCAATCATTATCTTTAAATAGTCATATCTTTCCTGGCGATCGGCCCCTTCCTTCCTCAGCCCCGCTGCTGCTCTGAGCCGAGTGACTCTAATCCCCTCGGCTTGCCGGCTTGCCGTTTATCGAGCGATCAGAGATGGTCTCAGAATCCTTCTGCACCTTCTCAAGCCCAGTGCCCACCAGGGGCCTGGAGCCCTCAGACCCACCCTGGCATGGACGGCCTCATACTATGCCAACCTAAGAGCTGATGAGGATCAAAGCCAGCCCCTTCCAGATATTTCTAGATGTTTCCAGGTATTTAGAGGCTAACATCTTGTGGGCCAGACATTGGAAATTTATGCATGTGTATATGAGCAAGAGAATCAGACCAGAGAATTTTTAATTTTGGGGCAGTGAATGGAAAATTATTCTCTTCATCATTTCTACCCCAAATTCTAAACATTCTTTAGCTTAGCCCCCAAGGACACAATTGAGGGAACGTATTTTACAAAATCCTTCTTTCACTCATTTCATCTAACTAAATGTATATCAGCCTCTGTGCTAGCTGTAAACCGATAAAGGCATTTATTCATGCATTTATTAATTCAACTAACATTTGTTAGATACCTACTGTGTGCCAGGCAGTGTAAGATACCAGGTCTACCCCAAGCACCTCTTGATTGAACCCAGAGGAGTGGTCACAAGACAGCGATGTCCCGGATCAGGGCAGCCCGGACCCAACGCAGAAGGTCAGGCCACAGTAGAGCTGGGCATTCTCTCTGGGTGTGGCTCAAACCCCAGGGAATTCACAGACCTTTTGAGTATTTATTTAGTATTGCGGAATATCCCTTCCATGCACTCTTGTGTTGTTGGTGTGTACTTCTGAGCTGGAACCAACTCATAACTGACCCTCCAGTGGGTTTTGGAAGCAGTGAATCTGCATGGGAGGAGATTGTCCATCTTTCTCCTGCAGAGCAGCAGGTGGTGAGAGGAGACCACCATCTTTCTCCTGCCAAGCAGCTGATGGTTTTGAACCTTGTGCCTTTGGATTGGCAGCGCAACTCCTTACCACTAAGCTACCAGAGCTCCCTCTTCCACACACTCGGAAGTTCTTATCAGAGTCTTCTTAACTGAATCCCTTCTGCTGTAATTTCAGAATGATCCCCTCATCCCCACTTCCTTCTTCAGCCAAGTCTTGAGACTTTCTGGGTGTGAGATGTTGATTTCCTCATATCCCACCTGGAAAGAAAAGACACCCTGATGGGATTTGACAAGGAAGCCCCCTTCCTGGGCACAGATGTTACTTGATGGCCAAGCCGAGTCCTTTCTGAGCCTCCGTCTGTACTGTCAGTGAGGTCATCAACCAGTGAGCCACACAGTACATGGGCCTGTATACACAAGTACAATAATTCACACAGACCACACACACACACACACACACCCTCTTCTCGCCAACGTGAACACACATTGTTCACACACACATGTGCAACACTCGATACGTGTGCCCACAGTATTCCTATATATGTATGAATGTGTGCACACTGCAGTCCTCACAATTCACACAGAGTGCTCCTGCTTGCACAAGCAATACTTGCCCCCCACATAGCTCGCACACGCAGACACAGCACTACCACGTGCACATTCATACCTGTAGCACTCGTACATGCACACACAACAGCCACACATGCGATATTCACTCAGGGGAACTTGTGTGTGGACACCACACTCACATGGAGTACTCACATGCGCACACACATTTTTACATGCATTATCACATGTGCACACACAAAGTACTCTCACCGGCACATACACATGCATGCATGTACCTAGCCAGTGAGTGACTCAAGGCTTTCTACAGTAAGTGAAGACCATGGTGGCCAGGCATAGAGCAAAAACTCTGGTCAAGAAGTCAGGTGTCACGGGTTCTGGCCCCAACCCTGCCACTCATTCCACTGATGCTGTGAGACCTGTTAAACCTTGGTTTCCTCAACTGAAAAATGGAATAGCAATATTTCAGGGTTACGATGAGGTTTAAAGAAAAATGCTTTATAGGGTAAGGTGTTTTGAATGGCAGTAGCTGGACTTGGAGAAGCCTTCAGGGAAGTCTGGCTGGTAATGAATCAGAGGTAAAGGGAACTAGGGCTTAGGGTGGAGGGAGGGGAGGGGAACTTACTGGTCAGTCAGGGCCCCAGCTCTCCTGGTTGTTTTAGGGTTTCTGCGTGAGATGTGGGTAATGGGGGGCAGGGAAGTGAGGACCATAAGCAGAGAGATGGAAAGCTCTGAGGGGGCGGGGGACAGGAGACCTGCAGGAAATCTTGTTTGGAAGCTCCAAGTCAGCACCCGAAGCCCATTACCGCTGTCCACAGGGGGCAGAGAGAGGGGAGGGGGCCCAGATCCTCTTAGCAGAGAATTGAGAAGGAGAGAGGGGGAGTGGGGGGTGGCCCACTGCCTGGGTGGGTGATTTCTCGCTTGCACTAATCACAGCGTGGAGCTGGGGGCAGGCAGCAGGAAGGGTGGGGGTATATTTGTGTGATGTGTGTCTGTCCATTGGGGGGGTTGGAAGAGGGGGCGTGTGAGCATGTAGGCTGGTATTCAGAACTGTACCAAACGTGGAGTTGTGAGGCTGTGGGTATGTGTGAATGCGTGTGGGTCTGCTTACCTGTGTGTGTACATCTAGGGGTGTGTGTGGGGAGGTGTGCATCCAGGAAGTATGTGGTTGTGTGGGTGTGCATGCATCTACAACGTGTGTGAATGGCGTGTGTGTATATGTGTGTGTGTGTGCTCATCTAGGAAGTGTGTGGATGACTTGTGCATGTGTGCCTCTGACATTTTTGTGTGGATGTGTGCATGCATGCATCTACAAAGTATATGGATGTTTGTGTATGCGCGTGTGTGCTCATCTGGGAAGTGTGTGACTGCCTTGTGCGTGTGAACACCTGGGAAGCGTGTGACTATTTTATACGCATCTACAAAGTGTGTGGATGGGGTGAGTGCATGTGTGCATGCGTGTGCGTGCACATCTGGGAAGCGTGTGGATGACCAAGGTGCCTGTGTGCAGCCCTTTGTGTCTGTTAGTCTTTGTGTGTTGCCGTTAGCAGCTCTTTATAATGCTGGGTGCTTTCCTGCATGCATTTACCTGTTCTGTGTGCATGCCCATTTCTCCGTGTGTGTGTGTGTGTGTGTGTGTGTGTGTGTGTGTGTGTGTGTGTGTGTGTGTGTGTGTGTGTGTGTGTGTGTGTGTAAACAACCCTGTGATAATTCTAGAATCATGCCTCTCACATTTGGCTGTGCACAAGAATCACCTGGAGAGCTTTGCAACCTCCTGCCGCCCAGGCGTTCAGGCGAGCTAACTCACTATCTCCAGGTAGGGGGCTCTGTTGATTATGGCGGTCAGTCCAAGTGGAGAAGCGAGGCTGTCTGAGCAGTCCTGGTGGGTCAGCTTCTTCCCACGCAGTGGCCTCAGCCTCAATCTGCCTTAATGGGGCCATCTGGACCAGAGATGGACGCCAGCTTCCAGACCGTAAGCAACACGGCAAGCCATAAGCTCACCTCCTTAGCCAGGGCAGTTCTGGGTCCCTGGAGACATGTTTCATTGATCAACAAATCTTGCATTCCATTCCAGGCTAGGTCCTTCTTTCTTTCTCTGACAGTGGGAGCAGGCTGCCCCCAACATCTCTTCCTCCCCCATATTCTGGAAGGTGAGGGGATGAATCCATGCCCTGATGGAGCAGAGCTGGAGTGGAATATGGGGCTTGGAGACAAAATTGTTCTGTGTCAAGCTGATGGGTCCTTTTGCACAGTGCAAGCCAGGCCCAGGGATGAGAGAGGTGGAGACAGGTCCTGGAGTTGGAGGAAAGGTGCCATCAGCCTGCTCCACCATCACCGGTTGTTTGCTGTGTCACTGTACAAGTCGCTACCCCTCTCTGAGTCTCAGTTTCCCCTCCTATGAAAGGAACTGTCTCCACGGTGTCTTCCAGATTTCATGTGTGATTGTGTATGCACGCTTGTGCATGGGGTGAAGAGTGAGAGGGCTAAGTGTGCTGGGTCAGCCTAAGAAAAGTAGGTGTGCCAATGTCCAAGGGTGACCATGATACTTGACTGGAATTTTGATGAAAATTGGTTTAACGTTCCCTACTGGGGGCATGTTGAGTAGTCTCAAATCTCCCCCAGTTTGGGTGCGGGCTGCTCCACGCAGTGCACAGTGGGGGTGCAGGCATGATTTCCAGGGAGGCTTCACAGATGGCCACCAGGGGCCTGAGTGTCCTTGAATGCCACCTCCCTGAGTGCATTCAGGCCACACAGAGAGTGTGACGTATCCAAGGAGACACAGTACTTGAGATTCACACCAGCAGCTGCAGGACCACCTTCTGCCTGAGGCCAGAGTGATTATTCATTCTGGAAGTGCCCACTGTATGCTGGGCACCTCAGGGGAGAACAGATAGGTGAGTCTTGTCTGAGTCTCCCTCAAGTGACCATTTGAACTTCAGGTCTTCCTACTCCACTCCTGATCAGGAACAGGGAGAAGGAAGAAGAGGAGGAGGTGTAAGAGAGGAGAACTGGCACATAGTAAGAACAAATGATGCTGTGATAGGTGTTAATAACAGTGCTTATGTGCATTGATCTCCAAAACAACCTGTAAGCCAAACCAAACTCCATCCCAACTCACAGAGACTCTCCAGTGGGTCTCCGAGGCTACACATCTTAACAGGAGACTGTCTTGCGTTCTCTTAGGAGCTGATGGTGGGTTCAAACTGCCAACCTTTCAGTCAGTAATCCAACACGTAACCTACCATGACATCAGAGCTCCTTGTAGTAATTCTATAGACAAGCAGCAATCATTTTCATTCCCTTTATACAGATGAGAAAACTGAGGCACAGAAAGGTTAATGGTGAGAGATACTATTCAGGGTCACAGCTAGTCAGTACACAGGTTGGTTGTCAGACAGATATGCTGATCCCAAGGTCCTCGCTCTAAGAAAGCCCCCATGAATGCTGCCTGCCCAGTGCCCTTGTGAAACCACCACCCCTCTCAAGGTCTCAGGGTCCCCCCTGACTATGCAAATTCCCTGGCCTGTCTCTTGATCCCTGCCTTTGGTATCATTCTAGCACCCTCCCTCCTGCCTCCCCCCCATCTCCAGACCCCATGTCCTGCCCTCACCTGCCTCCAATTCCTGCAGCTTCCTCTCTTCTCTGCACCCCACCGTGCCCCCACCCACCTGAACCCTGCCACGGAGCCGGATGATGGGGATCGCCACTTCTAATTGCAGCCACGCTCCCAAAGCCACGTTCAGTTATCACAGAGGGTGCAGATCTCGCAGCTCAGCCTCCTCAGTCCCAGGCCCTCGGGGCCAGCTCAGGAACGGAGGGAATTAATTACATTTTTCCCATCCCCTTCTTTTAAAGTAGGGGAGCGCGACGGCGTGCGTCCCAGGGAGGGGGTGGCGAGCAGAGGCTTGTGGAAGCCAAGCTGGCACCGGGCTCCTGCGCCCCCGCCCCAAACCGGCCAAGCCTCCCCAGCGGGCGGAAGGGAGGGTGCGGCAGGCCCTTATTGATTTAGTCTGGCTCAGGCTGGGACTGATTTGGAGCAGAGGGAGAGGAAGGGGCTGGGGGCCGGGCGGGGGTAAGGGCGGTGGGTGGGGGGCAGGAAAGGAGAGGAAGGGACGGCTGTCAGTCAGCCTGATGGACAGCCCAGAGATTTGCCTTCAGATAAAACCTTACAGATGTGGAGGTCGGTATTGATTTTGAGTTAGTAACGGTAAAGTACCAAGAAGTAATACATTAGTGAAAGCAAGGTCACCGGGAAGAAGTGAAACCCACCGGGGGAGAGACCCGAGCATTCTTGGGGGGGCGGGGTGTGGATTACCGCAGTAGACTAGGACTTCCTCAAGTTCAAAAGTTTGCAGCCCGCAGACCTCTCAGCTGGGCCCCCCCAACCCTGGGCAAGCATTTCCTGCTTCTGAGGGCAAAGTAGGACTCCTAGGGGTCCTAGGCTGGGGAGGGAGGCCAAATAGCGTGCATTGGCCATGGAGCACTGCACTTTGGGGTTGCAAAGGGTTGCTCCCTCCAATTTCTCCCACTTCACCTGATGTCAGGTAAGAAGCACAGCTAGTGGTCAAGGAGTTGTTGAGTGCTATTGAGTCAGGACCAACCCGTAGCTGACCCTCTAGTGGGTTTTCAAAGGCAGTTAATTGCATGGGAGGAGACTGCCCATCCTTCACCTATGGAGCAGCTGGTGGCCTCGAACCTTGTGCCTTTGGATTGATAGCGCAGTTTCTTCCCATTAACTGGGTTCCAAGCCCAGCTCTATGTGACTGACTGTGGGTGAGCTTTTCTATTTCCTGTGCCTCAGTGGCCCCATCTGCAGAATGGGGGTAATAAAAGTCCATTTGTTGGAGATTCTGTGGAATATCCAGCGTTAGTTCAGAGCCTGTGGTCTCTCCCCACCCCCCACCTCTCTGCTGTTGGGTCCTGTCCCCTGTGCTTGAAAGCCGCTCTGCCTGGAGACAGGGGGTCTGATGGAGTGGAGGCCCTTTGATCCACAGGCCTCCAGGACTCCGGGAGCAAGTCAGCAGATGCTGCACATCCCCGTTCACACCTACCCCAGATGTGGATTTGATTTGATGTTCCAGGGCAAATCCCATTGAGCAAATCCCATTATGGGCAAAGCTCCCTGGCTCGAGCTGTTTCTGAGCCGTCTGTTAATGGCCCAGGGTCCAAGGCCTCCTGAGCCATTGGGCAACAGGCAAGGCCCTTTCCGACAAAGGCCTCTAGAAGCCTGGCAGCTCCCGGGGTGTACAGTCTCCACGCTGACCTTCTTACTGTTTTGTAAGCCTGCTGGACAGGTTCCCACCGCAGGGCCTTTGCACCGGCTGATTCCTCTGTCAGGAAAGCTCTTCCACTACATCTCTCTGTAGCAGGTTCTGCCTGGTCTTGCCGGACATCCTCTCTTAGGGACGTCTTTGCGGACTTCCCATCTAATCAGTATCAGAAATGATATTCGTTTCCTCAATTGTTCGCTATCAGCCTCCTTTGTGGCATAGAGTTGGGGCTCCATGAATATCTTGTAAACTCACCAGGGCTTTTCTGAACTCTTACCAGGCAAAGAGTAGGCACCTGGGCTACAAAGCAGGGTGATACATAATCCATCTCATCTTCAATGGGCTTCACCTTCTAGCAGCATCCCTGAACTGGTACAGAGGGCACTCGTTGGAATGTTCACTGAGTAAATGAATGGATGAAGAATGTTTGGAGGAAAGGACACATTGTTTAGAATGGCAAGAATGAAAGGGTGAGGCAGGAGATGGAAGGAGTTGGGACAGGCAAGTAGAGGCCAGACCGTGAGAAGCCTTTGCTGTGTTAATCTGGAAGGTTCATCTGAGTGATCAGCCACTCTGGAGTGATGGGAATCAGTTTGGGCAGCGGCGTTGTCAGGTAGAGATCTGTCTTCTTACAGTCTGTGTCTGTGCATAGTCTCATCACCAAACACGCTCTGTCTTCCCTAATCCTCTCCTTTATTTCTCTCTAACTTTCAGTCTTCCCAAATCACCACCTTCCTCTCCCTAATTGTTCCCTGTATCTTGGCCTCATTTCCCCCTATCCATCTGCCCCCTTCTGGGACTGCCATCAAATGATGTGCAGGAGGTGGAAAAAAAATCAAAGTGGGGTCCTAATGGAGCTGACAAACCCTCCCAAGGATCTCCCTTCACTCACTTGTCCTTCAGGAGGAAGGGCAGTGGGACCACTGTGTTTTCCTTGAGCTCCTCAGTCTGATCTTGGGACCTCAGCCTCTTGTGAAGGGGAACAGAGTTAGTATTTGTGTTGGAGACAGTGGGTGACTTTCTTAATGTGAGTGGAAAGTTCCAGACTGAGAACCTGATGGGAATCCTGGTGCATCCAGATGTGACCTGGATGGAAAAGAATCTGCATCTCCTGTACCCAAGTCAAGTGCCACAGTTTCCTTGGAAACCTCCTTCTAGAAGTGATATTCAGGAAGCAATTGACCAAGAGTGTCAGACCAATCATACAATCCCTCACCCCTCTTTCCCTCCACCACTATCCAGTGCACCCTCACTGCTGATGGGCCCACCACAAAGGCTGCTAAAGCAGTTCATGCAGAGGGAGGTTAGAGACCTCTGCTCCCTGATCTCTAAGAAAGCAGTGTTGCCCAAGCATCCAGATGACGCTCTGCCTCTGGTAGACCTTCTCTGTCTTCACAATGCATTATGGGATGATGCACCATTCAGTCTCATCGAAATCCCACACATGCAGCAGAGAGAGTCACACGCTTGGCAGGCCCCATGCGCTTGACTCTACCCTTGAGTGAAAAGGTAAAGGAGAGGTGATTCCAGGGCAGAGAGCAGGGGGCCTGGGAGTAGTGAGGGGAGGACCCACTCCAGGCTTTATGTAGCTCTTTTAAAGCACTGCCCGTGCACTCTGGTGCTGTAGGGGTAAGAAGCTGAGAGTGAGACAAAGCCCAACAGATGTGGCTTCCTGCTCTAACCTTTGTGTTTGGAGACAAGGAATCCTAAGTCTGATGGAGGAAGGTACCATTTCCTGTCCTTGGGAAGTTGCCTGTCTGATTCATTCACGCATGCATGCATTCATTCACTCATTGATTATGCATACAGACCCCAGATATCCACATCCTGGAGGTGTGGAGGGGAATAAGCCCTGGTGGTGCACTGGGTAAGCACTTGGCTGTTAACTGAAAGAATGGCAATTTGAGCCCAGCTAGGAGTTTTCAGTAAGGAAAGACCTGGTGACCTGCATGCTCAGAGATCAGGGCCAGGAAAACCCAGAGGTGCAGTTCTGCTTGGTCACAGGGATCACTAGGAGTTGCAGTCAACTCAATGGCACCAAACCACAAAGCTCTGTGGATCAGGACCTAGCCCGGAGAAACCACTAAAGGCCGGTAACTGTCACAGCCACAAGGGCAAGCAAACCAGGCAGCCTGAGGTCTCAGCGCTGCAGAAACCTCCATGGAGTAAAATCTCATGTATCCTCTCGTCTGCAGGTCTGTAGGTCTGTCCTGAGTCACCAGCCCTGCCGGCTGGGCTGACTCCCGCTGTCCCCCCCCCCCCCCCCGCAGGTGATGAGCATTCTGAGCAACCCCAGCGCAGTGCCGCCACAGCCGCAGGCCGACTTCTCCATCTCCCCGCTGCACGGAGGCTTGGACTCGGCCTCCTCCATCTCTGCCAGCTGCAGCCAGCGGGCCGACTCCATCAAGCCGGGAGACAGCCTGCCCACCTCCCAGTCCTACTGCCCGCCCACCTACAGTACCACCGGCTACAGCGTGGACCCCGTGGCTGGCTACCAGTATGGCCAGTATGGTCAGAGTGAGTACTCACTGTCCCAGCCCTGCCTCACCCAGGGGCCTCTCGTTAATCAATAGAGAATGGCAAGTGTGTGTATGTGTGTGTGTGTGTCCATTTCAGAGACCCGGAAACTGAGGTCCAGAAAGGAAGGACAGTTGACCTAAGAGTCCCCACCTGGCTGGGTCCTCTCTCCAGTAGACCTAATGCCATCTATCTACAAATGGTATCTCCAACTTGATGGTACATAACAACAACAACAACAACAAATGTCATTCAATTTTTTTAGGGGGAGCTACATTTAAAAAATTTTAACAGTGGGAAAAAAAGAGCAAGTGGACTGATTTTGTGAAACCCTGTTTTTCCAAAATAGCATTTCAACCTGTCACCTGTGTAAAAATTGACATCGTTTACATGCTTATTTTTCCCCTAAGCATTTGAAATCCACTTGTGTATTTTGCATTTACATTTTCATTTGTATACACTCATTTTCAGTGGAAATAACTTGCCCTGTGTTTAGATTGCATAAATATTGAAGTGAGGAGTAGACCCACATTCCCAAGGTGCTCCAAGTAGAAGTGAAAGTGTTCTAGTAACTAAACAGTTAGATGGGCTGCTGGTCAGAGGGTCAGCGGCTTTGGTCCTCCAGCCGCTCTGCAGGAGGAAAACGAGACAGTTGGCTTCTGTTAAGATTTACAGCCTCAGAACCCTGTCCGTGAAGGATCACCGTGACTCAGAATCAACTCAGCAACAGTGGGCCCTGGCTTGATAATACCTAAATAGAGAAAACATCTGGGTTTTAAAAAAAATTTACATAAGACAAAATAAAATGCAAAAATAGTGTTCCTCAGTCAGCCCACCAGCCACACTCCAAGTGCTCAGAAGTCACTGTGGCAAGCAACCCACTGAACAGGGTAGTGGTAGAGAAACTCCATCAGCCCACAGCCTCTTCTCCTTATCCCCATATGCCTTGGTTTCCCCAAATTTCAACCTGGTCTCACATGCTCCTACCCCGCCCCCCATGCCTTTGGCACCTTGCCTGAAGGTGTGGATGGGGGGCCCTCAGACCCAAGGCTAGAAAAGGCAAGCACAGACACAGCTACTTGCTGGCAGGCCAGAAGTAGGGCAGGCCTGGGCGAGACCAGGAGCTGGAGGTCACCCAGCAGGTCAGCCCCCCTCAGGCCCCACCTCCTGCCAACCGCCTCACCTGCTGGTGTCAAACTAATCAGAAGGGCGTGTGTCCTGGCTGGGAGACCTCTAAGCCTGGGGGTATCCTCTCCTCTAGCCGCCACTCTGGCCAGGCCTCCCTGACCCCAACATCCTGACCCCTCCCCAACTCATTCCTCCTCCCATAGCCTTGGCCTCCATGGCTCAATGAGGGCCAGCTGTGCCGTCCTCCACCTCCCAGCTGTCAGCCTGGCCGCTTCCTGTGCATGGATGTACTTGCATGCACATATACATGGACTTGTACGTGTGTGCATGTGAGTGTGAACACCTGTCACGTATTACCGTTTGGCTCTGTGTGTGTATGTGAGTGGAATGCACGTGTGCACTGGGTCTGTGTGTTCTGGCATACAGTGTTAGTGCCTATGTGTGTGCGTACAGGTGAGTACATGTTCATACGTGTGTGTGAGGGATTACGTGCACAGGTGCCTGTTCACATGTGAAAGTCCAAACGAGCATAACGTGTGCATGTAGTGTGTCTGGACTCGTGTACACTCACAGATCCACGTGAGACACAGCTGTAGCACGAGAGAGTGTGCTTAAATATGCACAGGGCCTGCGCACGGCTGGGTGTGTTGTATGTAGCGGAATGTATTTGGCATATGTGCTGAGCATGAGGTGTGGTATGGAGATTTATCACACATGGGTGTGTATGTGTGTACAGATGAGTGTTGTTGTGTACTGTCGAATCAGAACTGACCCAGACCAGACCCTCAGTGGGCTTACAGAGGCAGAAAATCGTTCAAGAGCAGATTAACTATCTTTCTCCTGGTGGATTCAAACTGCATGCTTTCGGGTTGGTAGTTCAGCTCCTTACCACTAGACCCCCAGAGCTCCCTTGTGTAATCGTAGGGGTGCGTATATTCAAGCATGGGTATGGCTGTGTGTGTGTGTAAATGCACATTGAAGCATGATACATATGGGGGACCTGAGTGCATGCGCGCTCGCTCTCTCTCTCTTTCTCTCTCTCTCTCTCTCTCTCTCACACACACACACACACACTCACAGGGAACAAGTGTGTGGAGGTATAAAACATGTGTACGCATACATGTTTGAGTGTTGGGAGTGTTTCCAGAGGGGCCCAGAGCGCCCCGCTGACCCAGGCCATGTTCTCAGGCGCAGGGCCGGACACACATGCTCTTGATAAAGGTTTGGGAGTAGTTCTGGCGGCCGCAGCAGCCCTGGGCCTGGGGCAGGCGTTAGTCACACCCAGAGCCCCATGCCCTGCTCTAGGGGCGCCTGCCCAACTCGGAAATAAAATTAACCCCAAAGCTAGCACAGGGGGCAGCAGGAGAGGGGGGCATCAAAAGGGAAGGGGCCAGGAGGTGAGAAAGGAGTATTTGTTCCTCTTTGCTCAGGAACAGCTGGAGCAGAGCAATGTGTCTTCCCCTCCTCCCTGGTCACCCTTCTGTCCCTCCTCTCCCACTTGCCATCCCCCTCTAGGTCCACCCTTGCTCCCCTGGCTCCCTTAGGCTCCTCCTGGGACAGCTTGGCCCTTCCTGAGCCAATTCTCTAGTCTTTTCCAGAAGGAACCCCAGCAGAGACTCTATTTGTTATAGGTGGATTTACGTCCACCAGACATTAAGTGCTGTGGAGCCCACTCTGACTCATAGAGACTCTGAACGACGGATCTGAGCCCTGCCCTATCCTGTGCCCTCCTGATCATCTCTGTGTGGTAAATACTCACCTCTGTGCCTGGGGTTGTAATCCTATTTGGGGATGGGCTGTCTTTGTTATGTTAATAATGAGGGATTAGTGTAGGGGTGTATCTTGAGCCAATCTCTTTTGAGATATAAAAGAGATTAAAGAAGCTAGCAGAGGAGAGATGGCATATGATAGATGCCAAGATGTGTGGAGATAGATCTCCAGGGGACCGGAAAGCAGAAGCTGATGGCACAAGGACATTCCTCTAGAGCCAACAGAGAGAAGCTTCCCCCACTAGAGCCAGCACCCCAAATCCAGACTTCTAGATTCCCAAACTGTGAGAAGGAAAAAAAAAATTATGTGTTTGTTAAAGCCATCCACTCACCATATGTCTGTTACAATAGCATTACGTAACCGTTCCCCACACAGAAGGTTCTGGATTGGGCTGCACTGAGTGGGAAGAAAATTGCTGTTCTGCGACCAATTAGTGTGGACAAGTCATCTGCCTTGCTTCTTTGGGCCTCCATCATCTCATCTGTAAAATGGGTCTTTAAGTTCTTCTGTTGTTCAATGAAACCTGCAACAGTTGGAACCCTTGTAAGGCAAGAACTTGTTTGTTGTTATGTGCCATCGAGTCGCTTAGTGACCCTATGTACCCTAAACCCTGCTCTATGTCTTGCCAATCTTATTGTCTTTGACACACCTATCCACATTACCCCAGTGACTGAATCAATCCAACTCATTGAGGGTCTTCCCCTCCTGTGCTGAACTATTAGAGAAGAAAAATCTAGATATTTCCACTAAAACAAGTGATGAAGACTGGCTCTATCCTGTCAAAGGTAGAAACCTTGAGAGACATGGAAAAACAAGGCAGACCCATCTAGTTCCAGCTTTCACAGGTTTCATTGTCCCATGTGCCTCACCTTTGACCTTCTGGAAACTTCAAGTCTGCCCCACAAGTATGACTGGGTGTTAAAACCCGTGTGTAGCTGCACACATCCCAGCCCAACCCTATGGCTACACAGGTGCCCTGTCATCTGCTCACTCTGTGCCTGGATGGTGAGTCTTATGCTGAAGACCTTCGAGTCCCCTCAAGGTATAACCACCTGAGGGCTCAAGAGTAGAGAAGAGCTAGCCACTGGGCCAAGCACCTGCATCTTCTCATTCTGTGTAGATCTCAAATCCCCCATCCCCAAACCAAACTCAAACTCGTTACCACCATGTCAGTTCTAACTTATGGTGACCCATGTGTTACACAGTACAATTGCCCCATAGGGTTATTATTTGTTCCCAAGGTACAGATGCAATACAGGCTTCCTAGTAACTCAACAGTGAACCAAAAGTTTGGTAGTTCAAATCCACCAGCTACCTAACCCACAGGAGAAAGATGTAGTGGTCTGCTTCAGTAACTGTTTATATAAAGCCATTGAAAACCACATAGAGAAGCTCTCTTCTGTCCTGTAGGATCAATATGAGTTGAAATAGACTGGAAGGTGATGAGTTTGGTTTTTGGTTTAAGTTTATAGCTGCAAAACCTAAGTCTCATTGAGGAAAAGTAACGTTTCTAGAGTTGCACAGTAGGTGAATTCTAAGTGCCCACTCCGTGTCTCCTAGCTTCAAATCAGTTCTCTTTTGACCAAACCACAGATCTCTGCAAGACACCCAAAAATGATTCACTAGATCCACTGGTATGTGGATTCGAGTCCATTACCTTTCCCCTTAGAGAGCTCTGGTGGCCAAGTGGCGAGAAGCTGCCCTGCAATCCCAAAGGCACGCAGTTCAAGGCCACCAGCTGCTCCACTGGGAGAAGGACAGGCAATCTTCTCCCATGTGATTAACTGCCACTGAAAGTCCACTGGAGGGTCAGCTATGGGTCAATTATGACTCATCAGCGCACAACCACCACCACTGCCTTTCATGCAGACAGACATAGTGACAGATGTGTGCACAGAGCTTTACTGGTAATGTGTGTACACTCAGTGTCCCGGTTACTTACCACTGCTGTAACAAAAGACAACATGAATGAATGGCACAAGTGAGTGATTTTAAAGAACAGAAGTTTATTTTCTCACAGTTCAAGAGAACAGAAGTAAAAATTCAAGATGAAATTCTAGGAGGTGGTCCTTCGTTGTCTATTTCAGCTGCTGACAATCTTTGACATTTCTGGGTTTGTAGATGTAGCTCCTCGTGTGTCTGTCATCATATGGGAGTGTGTGTGCGTGTCTGTGATTATTCTGATCTTTGGATAACTCAGAAGTGATTAGGCTTAGGACTCACCCTACAGCAATGCCGTGACTCACAGCAGCCCCATGGACAACAGACTTATCGGAACTTTGTCCTATCCTGCGGCATCCTCACAATCTGAGACACACTCCAGCCCATTATTAATGTCCTTGTGTCCATCCATCTTGTTAAGGGTCTTTCCTGGAATGTTGTCAGGAGGGGCCAGTCACAGGAAAAAAGAAATGTGGAGGGTCAACATAAAAGAGAAAGATCCTCCACAAGGTGGTCCCTCAGCAACAATAACTAACAATGGGCTCAAGCATGTCAGAGAGGATGAGGACGGCATAGGGTCGCTACGAGTCACAGGCAACTCAATGGCTCTTAACAACAACAGTAACAGAAAGGGGGAGGCTCAGAGGAAGTGGAACAGGTCTACACCCATAGGGCTCCATTAATAAAGGAAAAACCTTTTTTTCCAAACTGGGTGATATTTACATGTATAGGATTGAGATTTTAACACATGTTTTGGAGGGACATAATTAAATCTAAAAACATGTTGCTTCCACATCAGTGTCAAATTGTGTGTAAAGGAAGGAGTGAGTTTATTGAGCATCTACTATGGGGTCAGACTCATCATCCTAACAGCCACTTTGTGCACTGTGCGCGGTTACTCCCGTTTGGGAATGAGCTGCAGATAGGTTATCTGGCCATGGGCATCCAGCAGCTATGCACTGACTACCCACACCCACAGCACCATCTGAGAGATACGCACTTCCAGGTGTGAAGAGAATGCAGGAGGGCCACACGCTCCAGAAGCTGAGTCCTCTACCTGCCCTGAGCCTCTTATCTTCCCAGGGATCGCCACTTGTTCCTTTCTTGCTCCAGTCTGCCCACCTGTCCTTCTGTCCATCTATCCCCATCCCCGGGGAGGGATGGGGCAGAGGGGCAGAAATGGGGCACACAGTAGATTAATATGGCCCTGGTGTTCCCAGAGGCCAGGGCCATACTAATGATGGGACTGATAGAACGCAGAAGTGTGAAAAGAATTTTAATAGATCTGACAAGTCTAATAAGAATTTGTGTCTAGAAGGGTTCTCCTCTGGGGCCGCGGGCTGACGAGGCGCTGACGGCTGAGATTTGTTTACCAGTTGGCACTGCCGCCACAGCTCCTGCCAACTCTCGATTAATCTAATTTGAGATGTTTAGAGCCCAGGCACAGGCACGAGGCAGAGGAGGGGAGCCATGGAGAGACAGAGGGACAGGGAGGGCCGTTGACAGAGGCCGTAATGAGAAATGTCACAGCCCTGCCCTCGCTGCCCCCTCAGCTCGACCACACTGAGGAACTGGCTCTGCCCTCGAAGTTGGTTAGGTCATCGGTCAAGTTTGGCTTCTTGGGGGTCTCCTGATCATCTTGATGGGACATGGCTATACTATGTGCTGATTAACTGGGGGGATTAAAAAGGGAGAGACAGACAGAGGGGTTAGAGGCACAATTAGAACATAGTTAGACTCTTCCATCTCCTGTTCAGTGGATGGCTGTGGGCCATCAGAAAAAAATTCTTTCTGTGTCTCAGTTTCTACATTTGCAAAATGGGAACCACAGTGTCTAAAGCATGAGGCTGTTGAAAATATTATATGAGTGAATGTCTGCTTGATTGAATTGGAGCTGACCCTCCTGCTGGCTTTCAGAGGCAGTAAATTGTGTAGGATGAGATTGCCCCTTTCTCCTGTGGTTCGAACTATGTGCCTTTGGGTTGGCAATACAACTTCTTACCCATCAGTCATTAGAGCTCCCTATAGACCTGCTTAGTACATAGGGAGAGCTCAGTACACAAGGGGTCATGCTGCGTTGCTTTCCCTCTTGTCAGTCACAGTCAGCTCTTCCAGCAGCACTCACAGGTCAACCTGTAGAGGATGGTGTGAGAGTCAACGTGGCGTGGAACAACCACAGGCAGGCAGCAACTTTCTGGGACCCAAGAGAAGGTCATCTGACGTGGTGACTTTCCCTTATGCCCTGGACAAGGCATTTACATTTCCTCCAGTGGAAAATGGGACCATTCCAGTATCCTGAGTAGAGTCTCGTACACTCTCAAGTGCTGTCCCCTTGAAAGGGTCTATCGCATAAGAAGCTGTAGGGAGGAACTTTTTTATGAAGGCGGGTTATGAACTGGCAACAGACCACATGGGTTTGAATCCTGGCTCTACAACGTATGAGATGGATGGTCTCCCAGGTATGCCTGGCTCTCTCTCTGGAAGCCTCCATTTCTTCATTGGCAACATGGGGATAATAACACTGCCAACCTCATAGACCCATAAGAATTACATGAGAAAACACACACACACACACACACACACACACACACACACACACACACGGCTTAGACAAACAGGCTCGGCACAGAGCCAGCTCTTAGGATATAGTAGTAGCTCCTCTTCTTCAGAGTCTTACACTCACTCTGAGAATAAGACCACCTGAGGCCCAGGGAAGACTGGCTCCAAGCAGCTGGAATGATATGCCCAGTGCTGCAGAGTCCTCCCAAGACCAGGCATGGGAGATGCCCCTTACCCACATCCAGTATAAGGGCTTGACCACAAGACCCTGTTCCATCAACTGAGAGCCTCAGAAGTAGCCCCAAGGGTTCTGTTTGTGCCCTGAGCAGGCATCATTTTGCCCTTATCACTCACCATGGAGCACAGACACCCCAAAGATATCTCAAAGCATTTGCATGTCCTTTAGGAACCTAGGGATGCTCTGAGCATCTGACATCTTAATAAAACAGTATCTCAGTGAATCATCACAGCAGCCGTTGAGGCAGGCCGGAATGTGTTGCCCCACATTGTGGCTGATGATGTCAGGTGCCTCTGAGCCAGCTCCAACTCACAGTGACCATATGCCCAACAGGCCCACCGGCATCCCTGGGCCATCTTTACAACCTTTGCTCTGTTTGAGGCCCTTGTTGCAACAACTGCCGTCAATCCGTCTTCTCGAAGGCCTTCTTCCTTTTCACTGATGTTCTACTTTTACTTTAAGATTATTTCTGCTGGAGGAAATTATGCAACAATGAATGATTTTTTTTTTTAAATGAACTGGAGAGGGAGAGGGAGGAAAATGTGCAACAATGAATGCATGAAAATCCAAGTTTTCTGTAAACTTTTGTTAAAATCACAATTAAAAAAGGCTTATGTCCTCCAGGAACATCTAATTAAGTAAGACAGTGTCTTACTTTGCTTCTAAGAAACATTCTGACTTTATTTCCTTCAACACTGGCTGTTCTCCTGGCGGTCAGTATTCTTCAGCAACATCTTAAGTCAAAGCTGTCAGTTCTTCTTCAGTCTTCCTTGTTCATTGCTCAGCTTTCACATACCTGTAAAGCAATTGAAAAGACTATGGCTTGGGTCAGAACCACCTTCATATTTAAAGGGACATCTTTGCTTTTTACAGATGAAGAAATTAAGAGAGGTAAAGTGATTATTTCCTCATACAGTAAGTTTCTGAGACTCTTAAGCTGCCCATTTGTTCTTTGTCTTTTTGCTCTTATCAAGGATTACATTCATTACTAAATCCCAGGCGTAGGACCTCCCCACCAATTTTTGCTGTTATTATTAAGGTGTCATCAATTAGGTTCTGCCTCATAGTGATCCTGTGAACAACATACTAGCATTTCCTGGTCCTGAGCCATCTTCACAGTCTCCAGCCTACTCCAGGCTAGTCCAGACCGCAATTACAGCCACTGTGTCACTGCATCTTAGGGAGGGTCTTGCTCTTTTCCCACTGATCTTCTGTTTTATAAGGCATGATGTCTTTCTCCAGAGGCTGGCCCTTCCTGATAAGTGGTCAATGTGTGCCAGACAAAGTCTCACTGTCCTTGCTTCTAAGGAGTGTCCTGGCTGTACTTCCTCTGGTACAGATGTGTTTGTTCTTTTGGCAAACAGTATTCAAATGCATCAGTCCTTCAGACTTCCTTAGACATTGTTCAACTTTCATATGCGTATGAGGTAAATGAAAATACTGTGACTTGGATCAAGCACATATCTTATCCTCAAAGGGACATGGCTGCCCGATAGCATTTCAAAGAGGTCCCGTTTCGATGACTTGCCCAATTTAATAACGCATCATTTGCTTTCTTGACTCCTGCTTCTATGGGTGTTGATTGTAGATTCAATTAAGTTAAATCCCTGACAGTTTCAATCTCATCATGATCCTATCGACATCATTATTGTGATCTTGTCAATTATCTTATCATGAAGCTGTTTACTGGTGCCGTTGTGGGGATTTTGCCATATGGTACAGGGGAGGTTGTAATCTTTGAATGTCACCAGTCAGCACCTCAAGTCTTCTCCACTTGATGCAAGCAAGGTTGTGTCTTCTGCCTATGACAGGATGTTGAAGAGCCTTCCTCCAATCTTGATGCTGTGTTCTTCGTCACATAGTCCAGCTTCTTGGGTTATTTGCACGCATACAGATTTATGAATAAATATTGTGAAATGATGCGACTCTGACACACACCTTTCCTGATTTTATTTTATTTTAGTAATTTTAATGAAAATTTACAGAGATTTTGGATTTCCATTCATTCATTGTGGCACTTTTCTCCTTGTCCAGCACCCCCCCCCTTTCCTGATTTTAAACCCTTCAGCCCCCGCTTGTTCTGTTTGAATGGCTCACTCTTGGTCTACGCACAGGTTCAGTGTAAGCACGATGAAGCGTCTGGTATTCCTGTTCTTTGCATCCTTTTGCGTTCCCCTTTCCTGAGGATACCATGTGCCAGGCGCAGTGCTGAGTGCTATGCACAATCCCATCTAATACCCAAAATAGCTCCTTGAGGCCCAGGGAATTCTTGTCTCCATTTTACAGATGAGGAGGCTAAGGTTGAAGGTCCGAGGTGTCACACCCAATCACACAGCTAATAAATGACAGATGTAGAATTTGGACCTTGGTCATTTGACTCTGGGGGGAGGGACAGTTTAGTTACTGCTCTTTCTGGGCCTCACCCTCTGGCTACTCCCATCACTTCCTGGCCCCACCTACTTGCCCTAGGTAGGACCCTCCAACCTGGGAGAAACATGTAGAGCGTTGCAGAGTCCTTTGGTGGGTGGGTGACAGTGTGGACTGGGATCCCCACTCCTGTGCTCTTTCCATCTTCTTCTCACCTCTGCAGCCTGGAATCCCAGGAGGCTGATGTCTTCTCAGCTACAGATTCCGCTTAGGAAACAGCCTCTCTTCTTCAGGAGGTCTTGGTCACGTGCCCATCAAATCACTTGGTCAGGGCTGATTTCTGCTGTTGCCTCCAGCAGGCCCAAGTAATTAGTCAGGACAGCACACCTGTAGCCACACCTGCACACACACATACACACACACACACTGCCCAGGTGAGCACACACAGTATACATGGAGTACTTGCAGCCTGTGAGTCATGAACAAAAGCCCTTCCTACCTGTATCTTTAAGAATCTGTTGGTGACTCTTACCAAAGGCATACTGTTACTATTTCACTTCACTTTAGTGCAAGAAAAAGAGAGTGCTGGTGGCGTAGCCCTCAGGGAGTTGTGCTGCTAACCCAAAGGCAGCCCTTCTCTAGAGGTTTGAACGCACCAGCAACTCTGTGGGGGAAAGATGGGCAGGCTCCTCCCGTGCAACTTATAGCCTCCAAACTCCTGCTGGAGGCTCCGCTATGAGTTGGTCCGCTATGAGTTGGTGCTGAATCAACAGCAACGAGTCTGTGTTTTAGTGCGTGGAAAGGCTGGAAGCTCTTCCACTGGTTGAAGGCATGTGTGACAAGTGAAGATGATTCTGATGAAGAATTTGTTCCAAGTGGGTGTTGGTTCATTCTTCTCACAGTAAGGGTAAACTTAAATATCATTAAAGGAAACTAGAAGCTGTCCATGAGTCTTAACCTGGGGACTACACTTACCTGGTCCTGTGTGGGCATTTCCAGTTTGATTGCACAGGCGCATATTATGCAAGCACATACGCACGCGTGCACATGCACGCACACACACAGACATGCACGTGTACGTGTGCAAGTATTGCTCATGTGAGTGAGTGCCTTTTACTATCTCATGCGTAGATTTGTTTCACACTGTTGATGCATACACACACACACACACACACACACACACACACACACACGTGCATGCAACTCAGATGAACACACATCCTGCCCTCTCTATTCAGGTGACCAGAACCAACTAGGGTTAGAGTTCTTAGCTCTCTTCATATGAGGCTCCTGGTTCCTTCTTTCTGGGTCTCCTTAAGTTCACGTGCAAAAAAAAAGCAGCTTCGGCATTTTTGAGCCCAGGATCTTGCTTTCTATTTCATAAGTTGGTATCAGAGACCAGAGTAGGTAGAAGGGTCTGCTCTCCTTAACAGGGGACTTGGTGTGACTTGTCAGATGTTTCCAGGGTTGGGAAATGCAGATGCCTTCTTGGAAAGGTGGGATAATTTTACTTTATCCAACAAACATGAGTTTCCTTCAGTAGCTCCTTATAGAACCCATGAGAGAGCTGGGGGAAATGTATGATTGCTAAATATTTGTTGATTGATCAGAAAGGTGGAGAAAGAAGAAGCTGTGTGAAGAGATGAATGGGTGGATGGAGAGATGGGTAGGTGGATAGTTAAATGGTGAGTGGGTGGATAGACAGGTGCAGAGATGGATGGATGATGGATGGATGGATGGATGG
>NW_006399778.1:14643867-14658703 GCF_000299155.1 Elephantulus edwardii | reverse complement strand
GGATGGATGGATGCATGGATGCATGGATGGATGGATGCATGGATGGATGCATGGATGCATGGAGGAACAGATATACTGATGTGGACTGGATAAAGAAATAGGTAAAAAGAACCTTCCTTTCTAGCAGTTTCTCTTTTCTTTTTTTAGCTGCTGTTGATTACCTGGCCAAAAACGTGAGCCTCTCTACACAACGTCGCATGAAGCTTGGGGAGCACTCTGCCGTCCTGGGACTCCTGCCCGTGGAAACTGGCCAGGCTTATTAGGGCCCCTGGGGTGACTTGCCTCAGCCTGAATCTCAGCTGCCACACCTTTCTTGACCCCTAAACTTCCCAACCTCAACCCACCTCCCTTTGGGGTCTCAGGAGGCCAGGAAAGGAGCCCCGTTCCCTTCTCCCTGCCAGCTTTCTGAAGGTGTGCAGCCAGTCTGTCTGCTCACCTGTGGTTAGAAGCCTGGTGACCCCGTGGAGTCTGCCCCCTTCCCTTCTCTCCAGGAGGGTCTCTGGCCAGTGCTCCACCACCACTTAAATCCTTCTGAGGCCTCTGTGTTGTCTCAGGCATGGAGCTCACCCTGAGTAAAGCACCTTGGGCATCCAGAAGACAATGGTGCCTGACACTAGGTCCCTGGAGCCCACTGGACTTGACAGTAGTGGGTTGTCTGGCCAGAGGTGGGGACGAAGCTAACAGGACGGCTCTGAGCTGGAAGTGCTGAGAAGGCCTATTTCACGGCCTCTGACCCAAGATCAGAACCACAGCCCTTTCCTCCTCAGAACCCAGGAATCCTGCAGAGAGGGGTCTCGAATCCCTGGGCTTATACCAGTGGTGTTAGCAAGGGTACAGTCAGATCATCCCCCCCAGCCCCGGAAAAATTCTGAGGGCTTTAAGACCCACTCCACTCACAAATTAATCCAGGCTGGGAGATCAGAAGGGCTTGACCAAGGGGCAGAACCATTTGGGCAGCGCTTTTCAGCCATTGGCCAGGCCCAGGGTAGAAGGAACCAATCCAGGTATGAGGAAGCTGAGGATTCCTAGTCAGAAGCCCAAGTCCCAGTTTTACTCCACCTCCCATAGGTCCTGGGAACCTGCATAGAGTGCCCTCACCTAATGAGACTTGATGGGACTGGGATTAAAATCTAAGGACATGTGAGTGAGGAGATAGGAAGGCAGCTTGCTGTGCAGCAAATCTTTGTTGTCAAAGGCGTTAGCTCCATGCCTTCACATTCACATCCTTGGAGTTGTTCTTTCTCCCAGAGCCTCTAGTGGAGACCCAAGCCTGCTGTGATCTTGTCCAGTGCTCTAGGAAGAGGGTCCCTGATCTTCTTAGGGATTCCTTGGAGCCACTGGGGTGCACAGGACTTCTCTCAGAGCTTTAGATGGCTCTTGGACCAGGCAGGATCTCTTGCCCCAAAGATAAGACCACTGATCTCTCTTGGCATTTTGACAGGGATATGCCTCTAGCCCACCTCTAATGGGATCGTTCAATGCTAATCCTCTCTCAACAAAGACCATTGTCTTCTGCTCTAGCACAGCTGAGCAGGGACAGATGTGACCATTTGTTAAGCAACGACCTTGGGCAGAGAGTGACGCCAGAGGCTCCAGAGAGGAGGGGAAAGGCACCTTCTTTGATCACGCCTCAAACGCCTTGCTTTTTAGAAACTGAGTCCCTTGGGAGCTAATTCAAGTCCTGATTACTCTTCCCTTGGAACTTATTACCTATCACCTTCCCCTATTTATCAAAATTACATTCATTCTCACCATCATTGGCATTATAATCGACTTGAATCATCTATATCAAGTGCTACTGGGTAAAATGCACTTGTGATGGGAGACACAAACACTGAGCCCACACAGATTGGACCAAATTGTTCCACCTGGGCACCTGAGGCCACTTCTGCTCTATCAGTTACTATTGCCTTCAGCCAACAAGATGTTCCTGGAGAGAAGGACTACAGCTTTGGGAATTAACCTGAGTTGCTCTCTACATAGAGGTGGCCAGAGCCCTGGAGAACTGGGCTGGCAAGATGCTAGGACACTTTCTTAGTGGATACTGTCCCTCTGACAGATGCTCACTTGTTTCTCAACTCCAGGCTTAAAATGTCAAGCCTGTCCTGGACCATGTTCAGTGTGGTTCATACCTTTGACTTAGAGGAACTTCTTAACTGGAGACAGACATTTTTTGTGACATATGTGTGGGTCATCAGTTGGAGCATCCACAGCAGGAGGCTTTTGGTTCTTCAAGTTCTGGACAGAAAGGACTGTATTGTCCCTTGTAACTCACTCCATGCTTTTGTAGCCATTATGGCCCAGAAGATCTTCCTTAAGATCAAAAAGTTTTCATCTACATTCCTTAAATGGTCAATCCTTCTCCCTCGAGGCCTAGTTCAGAAAAGTGTCCAAGTCTCCTTGTATCCTATGTTACTCAGGAGTAGAGATCTCAGGCAGGTGACATCAAAACTGCTGAACCCCCATCCTCAGAAGGTGACATTCCAATGCTAAGACCAATCCCAAGTATCTGTTCTCTATAGTAAAATGGAATGGAGATTTGGGAATAAGCCAGATGATTTGTTATTGGGTCCAATACCTCTGGAGTTCCCCAGGCTACCATCTTAGTAGAAAATGGGACTTCCCTAGGATTCCCACCCCTTCCCTCAGAAAGAAGCCCTTGACCAAGACAGCTTTTTCCTTAAACCCCATATATTAATGTGTCCAGCCAACTCAACCTATAAAATTCAATCTTGTGTTGGCAGCTCACAACTTAAACAGAGAGATGATGTTGGATAAGAGGTGCAAGACCTCAAACGCTTGGGGGTAACCAAAGCCGGAGAAAGAAGACCCAAATCCTAGTGGCCAGGCTGGCCCAGAAAACCCCCCACTCACCCTGTAAATAGAGTCTGTAGCAAAATAAGATGTTTCCTCCAACTTACCACATGTAGCTGTTGGTCCTACTTATGGAGGGCCCCTTCTTCAGCGCCCATTGTACATTAGTTGGAAACTTGGTGATGTGCTGTTCGTTTATAGAAAGTTGACTTTTTATATATATACTAAAAAGAAAAGAAAAAACCCACAGTGCGTGTCGTGCTAGGGCCAGGGACCATCTGTAGGGATATATCTGCATATTGTGTGTTTCAAATTATACATTCCAGGATCTTTTGGGTTTTCTCATTTTTGTCACTTATTTCTTTTCCCCCCATTTGGTATTTCTCTCTTGCTATGGGAAAAGAAAAAAAAAGCAATGTGTAAGAGCCAAGCTATGCTTTTATATTCTTATTTTTACTTGATTTACTAATTGCTGTTCCTTTGCCAGAGGAACATGAAAGAGCAGAGAAGACAGAGATGAGGGGTGAGAGAAGAGAGAAAAAGAGAGGTTTGTCCAGAAGGAAAAGGAAAAAGTCAAATTTCTAATCTCATTATGGACCAAGAATAGGACAGGACAATTCCACCAGTATCCAACATGATGTAGATGGAGCTGGTGAACCATTCCAATAACTGGATCCTGGAACTTGGTGCAACTCCATGATTGGCCAACCAAGAAGGTGTTTGTCCTCTGGGGTCTCTCACAAGTGGATTTTCTCTCAATCCCCTCTATATGCCCTTCACTCTTGTATGTTTTCTGAAGTAAACAGGTCTTCTCTCCTCCACTCCTGCAGAGGCAACAAATCAAGACCAAATGGGGGTACTCTAGCCGCCATCTTGAAATGCTCAGAGACATCTGCACTTAAACGCTTCTTCTGTCGACTCTTAATACGGCCAATCCCCTACCAGGGAATTCCTACCTGGGAAATATCTACATAGCACTCTAGATCATTCCTTCTTCCTAGTAACTGCAACTTTGTTGCTTACATGTGGAAGTGAGTGTGTGTGCATGAGAGTGTGAGTGGGGTGTGCGCGTGGGCGTGAGGGTGTGTGTTTAAATATAATCGCACCATAATTTATTCAGCTATATGGAGTAGTAGACTAGAAAGAGAAACTGGTATTTGCTTTAACTACCTGCTGCTTGTAAGCGCTTCCTCTGTAACTCAGGCGTAACTGTTATACATTAAAAGAAATTAAAAGCATTTGGATGTTTCTGTGTGTTCAATTGGTCATCATTATGTGGTTGCCTCAAAAAAGAGGAGTAGAGAGATCTGGTGGGATAGTGGTAAGAACCTACACTGTAATCCTGAAGACACGCAGTTCAAATCCATCAGCTGCTTCTCAAGAGAGGAATGGACAATCTCACGTGTCATTACTGCCTCTGAAAACCTGCTGGAGAGTCAGCTACAACTCGACGGCACAAAACAACGTCAAGGGATGGCCCAGAAACCCTTTGACCTAATTTAAAAGGTCGGAGTAGAAACCACATTTCTTGTGAACCTACTTGTCTTCCTCACTGCCAAGCAGTAGCTTCTGGACACACAAACCAAACAGTTTCCACCAACTCAATTCCAATTAGTAGTGATTGCTTGTGTTACAAACTAGAGCTGTGTTCTGTAGAGTTTTACTGCTTGTGACTTTTTGGGAGTAAATGACTAGACCTTTCTTAAGAGTCTCTGCATGGGTTTGAACCACCGAGCTTTAGAGTTAGTAGCTGAGTGCTTAGTCATTTGTACCACCCAAGGACTCCTAGGCATGTTGTTGTTACTGTTGTTAGGTGCTGTTGAGTCAAGTTAACCTGTGAACAGCAGATCAGAATTCTGTCCTATCTTGGCAAACTGCTTTTAACAAGTCCATCTGAAAGAGGATTCTGTGGGTGCCATGATCCCTTATTATGATGTCATGGGCCTGAGGCTCCAGCCATAACTGGCTAAATGGTGTGGGGCTTTCTTCCGCCTTTAGAAAGAAATAATTTTTTTAAAAGTACTCATTCTATAATAACCATTTTATACAGTATTTGTCCTTGTGGGACTGAGTTAGTTCACTCAGCATAATGCTCTCCAGTCCCTCCTAAGTTAGGTAATAATTTTTTAAATTATTGCTCCTGTGTGCTGCATAGTATTCCATTGTGTGAATGTACCATAATTCCAGGAGGAGTGGGAGAGGCTGAAAGCAGAGGGATGTGGATGTACAGGGGGAAGGGGGATTAATCATTGGATTGTACAATTTGATGGGTGGTGGGTGGGTGATAGAAATTGAAAGAATTTGTTCAAATTTGTATCTGAATTTTGTAAATAAACTAGTAGGGGAGAAAAGGGGGGATATATGATTAGGTATTATTGTCATGACAGGAGTCCAGAACGAAGGCTGCATAGTGGAGTGGACTTGGGGGGTGGAGAGATTGTATAACAATGAAAGAATTTTTCTTTGACTTTTCAAAGAGAAGAGCAAATTTGGGTGGGGAGAGGTGGGTAAGGAGAAAAGTGCAACAATGAATGAATGGAAATCCAAAGTCTCTGTAAACTTTCGTTATAATTCATTTAAAAATTCTTTTAAAAATAACAGGAAAAAAAGAATCCTGTTATATCCTGTGCCATCCTCACAATCTTTGACATACTTAAGCGCATTGCTAGCCCTTGTCAATCCATCTGATTGAGGGTCTTCCTCCCCTTCATCATTCTGCCATCTTTTCAAGCCTGTTGTCCCTCTCCAAGGAATAACCTTGCCTAGCAAACTGCCCAAAGCACATGAGAGGAAGCTTTATCATCTTTGCCTCCAAGGAGCACCCTGGCTGTATCTCCTCTAAGACATACCTGTTTGTCCTTTAGCCAGCCCATGGGTTATTCAGTACTTTGAATACCCTAGACATGTAGAGGATGTTTAATCAGTATTGGATCTGTAGACGCTGTTGTTTTTGAAGTACTCCATTGAGTTAGCTCTCAGAAATGAGATCATTTCAGAGACTGATCTGAAAGTCCAGTTCTCTTTCATGGTAACAAACTTTCCCTGCTGCTAAGTCTAGAAACCCTCTGTGGCATGGAATTCAAGAGCTCAACGATCACAAATTGCCTTAGGAGTTGAGCTTCATAGATTTCTAAGGCAGGTGAGTTATTGAAAGAAAGTTCTTAGGAAAAGTCAGTAAGGGAATGAAGGAAGCAAAGGAGGGCATAGTTTCTACTGGGGTCTGGTCTCTGCCTCAGCTATGAAGACTTGTGAACCCTGAACTGTAGCACAGAATAGTCCTACCTGAGGCCAGGGGAGTGGCTATCTGCTCCCATAAATATCACAGCCTTGGAAGTCCGAGGGAAGCTCTACTGTATCACATGGAATCACTATTAGGTAGAAAATTGACTTGATGGTACCTGGCAACAACAATGAGTTGATCATTAACTATTGGCTGCCCATGTGGGTATGGGTAGCTGAGGACAGCATTTAAGTATGCAAACATCTCTTGTTAGAGTGTCTATTATGAGCTGAAAGCATGTCTCCAGAGAAAGCTATAGTTATGAGCCCTTAGCAGTAATGTTCATTGTGAATTATAGAACAGGTGTGCCTGTCCGGTGACAGGGATCCAGCAGTATTCAGTAGCATTTACTATGCAAATGTTCCCCGGCTCTAAATTAGGGCACCAACGGAATTCCAGGGTGCTAGAATGTTGGAGAAGGGCATGATGCTAGGAAGGATGGAGGGTCAGTGAAGGAGAAGACCCTCCACCAGGTGGACTGATGCGGTGACTACTGCAGTGGGCTTTTTTAGGATGATAAAGTGTGAGGATGGCACATATAGAGGATGGTTCAGATCTTTTGTGCATAGAGTCGCTATGCATCATACTTGACTCAACAGCATGTAACAACAACAATAGGATGGTCTTGGGTGCCATTTTTAATGGTCATTAAATTGCCTTCTGAATGGGAAGGAGGAAGGATAAGAGAGTGATTAGGTGGAATCTGAACATGAAGAACATGTTCCTGGTTGACCTGGGCTGGTCCAACATGCCCCACGTTCTCTAGGGCAGGTCTTGGTGGCAGGTTGGATCTTCTCAGGATCTACAGCCATTCAGAAAGCTTCCCTCAGCATTTTCCTCTACACATGGTCCTTATCGTATGAACCCCTTACCAGTGTCCAGTGGAATTCAGGCAGCCTGATGACTAAACTGGTGTTCCCATGACCTAGTGCTCTACCACTCCACACCTTTGTCCCAACTCTTCTCCCTAATCATTAGTAAGTCATGATATGGGCTAAAGTTCTCCTGTCAACTCTGTACTCACTGTGGATCCTGGACCCCATTTTCCCCCCCACTGTCTTTTTTTTTAAAAAAAGGAAGTTTAGATGATACCTAAAGATCTCCCAGATTACTATAACTCCCAATTTGTTCCTTATAATCCTATAAATTGAGTCAAAGGCAGCCCAGAGAGCATGGAATAATTCAGAACAGCTCAGTGCTGGGAAAACAACACCAACTTTTAAGTGCTAAGTGGATGATATCAAGGAGCTCTCAGCTCTAGCTGTCTTTGAGGCCCCTAGAAAGAGCTCTCTCATTTCCTCTTGAGAAGGTGCCTTAGAAGTCTCACCCAACTAGCTTTGCTAACATCTCCTTGGGCACTTCTGGCCTCAAGGGAAGGGGACATTGGTGGTTCAGTGGTAGAATCCTTGCCTTCCATGAGGGAGACTCAGGCTTCATTCACAGCCAATATACCTCATGTACAACTACCGTCCATTTGTCAGCAGTAGTTCATGTGTCGTTATGATGCTAAATACATTACAGTGGCATTTCTGGATGCAGACTAGGAAGAAAGACCTACTTCTGAAAACTAGCCAATGAAAACTCTATGGATCACAATGGTTCATTCCACAACTGACATTGGCGGTTAGCACAGGACCATGAAGCGTTTCATTCCACTGAGCGTGGGGTTGTCAGGAGTTGGGGGTCAACTCAAAGACAGCTAACAATAACAACAGCTTCAAGGAAAACTAGGAAAGGCAGCCTTCTGCCAAGAGACATTTCTACCCTGAATTAAATCAGGGTTCTGTGTCTAAAAGAAAAGTGGGAGAATGTATATTGACCAGACAAGTATATCAGCTGTGGCCACAGCATGGCTGCATAACACAGTAGTCTCTGTTTCTGGACTTATTGGTTATTTATATCTTAGGTGGGGTAAGTACCATCATCTTTCCAAAACTTACTGGGGGAAAACAGAGGTTCCAAAAACAGCAGACAAAAGGAGCCAGTGGTAAGAGGTTGGGACTCCTCATTATGATCCATAATTGTGCAGTTAAGTCCTAGAATATCTGGTCCTGCCAAGAGAATGGCCCCCAGCACTCAACCCTTCTTCTTCTCCTCCTCAAGCTGCCACTGACTTACTCCAAGGAAAGAGAATTATTCTTCTACTCCTGATGCTATAGGCTGATGTGGGAAGTGAGAACTTATTTCTCAGAAGGATCAGAGAGAGTGTGCCCAGATTTAGTCATTTCAGCTTTCACTCTCAGAGCTTTCACTCTCAGAAAGGGAGAAAACCCCCTAAAAGTATGCTTCCCCCGGTGCAGTCTACCACTGGTCCCAGGTACCCTTGCACCACTACAACTAAGTCCCTTCCTTTTAGGGAGCTACAACTGTTGCAACTTCAAAAGGAAAGAAATTCTGCCCCCTTGGATCAGTCCAGAATGCGGTAACCAGTGACCTTCACATCTCAGTGGTTCAGAACAACAAAGCTTGACTTCTGTGTATATTGCTCACTGTAATTAGACTGATGGGGCAACTTCCATCATGTGCTACTGGTCATATAACCAGTAAGGAAGGTAAACTGTGAACTGTTTGGGGGTTTTGATTTTTTTTTTTATTGTTGTTAGTGAAAGTTTATGATCATATTGGTTTTTACTCACTTATGCATAGACATTTTGTTTTACAACATTAATTACAATTAATTAAGGCAATTAATTAATTAATTTGCCTAATCAATCCATTAGGGAACTCTGGTGGCCTAGTGGTAGGAAGCTGTACTGCCAATCTAAAGGCACACAGTTTGAATCCAGCAGCTGCTCTGACTGAAACAGAAAGATGGGCCATTTCAGTCTATGTGATTTACTACCTCTGAAAACCTGGTGGGGGTCACCTATCAGTCGGTCCCCACTCCATGGCACACAGTAACAGTTTTCGACCACCAGAGATGACCAGGCTTTGGGTTAGCAGGGTAACTCACTGTGGACTATACTATTAGAGTTCCCCATAGGTGACTACAGGTTGGTTAAGGAAGTCTTAGATGGTATGGTAAACAGAATTCCAGAACAAATCACAAGATTACTGTCCCTGGTGTGGGTGCCCACAGAATCTTGGATGTAGACAGGATCTATGATTATGTTGAGAGAGTCACTCTTGTTGTAACTATGTTAAAAATCAAAGGTGAGTGGGTAAATACTCTGGCTACATTATGTGAGGCTCTGAAATAGACTGGAGTGAGATTCAGATTTAGAAGTATGCTACTATGTTGAGAGAGGGCCATGTGGTTAGGAGTGAAGGCAACCTCTAAGAACTGAACATGAACCTTGCCCAAAAATCAACAAAAAAGCAGAAATCTAATTTCTAGGTAAGGAATAAAATTCTGCCAACAGAGTGACAGAGTTTGGAAATAGATTGTTTCCAAGTCAAACCCCAGATGAAGTCACAGTCTCTGTTGACACTTCAATTTCAGTCTGGTGAGCCCCTGAAGATAAGACCTCTGAGTATAAGCCCCTGGCTATGCTATGCCCAGACGTCTGACTTACAGCAACGGAAATAATAAATGAGTGTTGGCTTAAGTTACTAATTTGGGGGTTACTGGTTATACAGTAATAGAAAACTAATGCAGAGGAGCACCTTGATTGCAAGCTGTAGATCTGGGTTTATTTGTTCTGGGATCCATGCAGAAAGGGCAACCGTATGCTCATGGACATCATAGGAAGGCTCTTGGAACTTATTAAAAAAATTCATCCTTTGTTTATATTCTAAAAACTAATATTGTTGCAAATATAACCTGTTGAATATTGTTCATTTATTTGAATGAGATATCAAAAAACACCCATGTACTAAGCAAAAATCACAATTATTTATTTACAAAAACTGAATGAATGTGAAAAACAAGTAGGCGATTGGGTAGATAAGCTCTATTACATTTAGATTACGGAATAATATTCATCCGCTAGCAAGAAATCGAAGCACAGATATTAAGAATGACTGTCTCAGTTGCATATTGTTGAGTACTGATAGTGTGCTGGAGTGATGAACCTGGTAGTGTTATTGTCCAGAATGCTCAGTCTATCCACTCATTAAAACACCTGGTGGCATAAGAAACAAAAGGTGGTATAAAAATATGTTGTTGTTGTTGTTGTTATGTGCCGTCGAGTCGCCTGCGACTCATAGCGACCCTATGTACAACAGCCCTAAACTCCGCTCTGTCCTGTGCCAATCGCACTGTCTCTGACACTCCCATCCCAATTATCCCAGTCACTGAATCAATCCACCTCATAGAGGGCCTTCCTCTCCTGCGCCGTCCCTCCACCCTCCCAAGCATGATGTCCCTCTCCAAGGACCGGTCTCTCCTCACTACATGTCCAAAGTAAGTTAGACGGAGCCTCAGAATCCTTGCCTCCAAGGAGCCACCCGGTTTAACCCTCTCCAGAACAAATCTATATGTATAAGAAATTTAGCATCATCAAATCTTGCTAAATAGTGAGAGATTACCAAGTTGAAACTTCATGGAAACAAGAGAATAAATATTTAAATAGAGTGGAATAGCCCTGAGGCATTTTCAAATTAGGGAGGCAAGAAACTTGACCGTGGAATTCTTAGTGGAATGAGAGGAAAATAATGTCCTTGGAACTTTTGAAAAGCCTGTGGAAAGTGGGAAAACTGATGAGTCACATACATTTTGATGTCAGTGAGAAAATTAGAAATTTTCTAAGGAAGATCCAAAGATTATAAGAAACTTCTAATCCTACCTCTGCATGTCTTTCTAAACAGGACACTGTGTGATATAAACAACTCAAGAACAAACTCATATGGTAGTTACCAGGGCTGAGAGGAGAAGGGGGCAAGAAGAAAATGTAGTAAATAGATAAATTCGTTGTTACTGAGTCAGAATTAACTCTAGTGACTCTCCTTTGCATTGTCAGAGGTTATAAGTCACAAAAGAAGAGATTGCTCCTCTTTATCCTGAAGAACGGTTGGTGGATTCAAACTGCTGCCTTAGGTTGGGTAGCACAGCTCTCTATTCATGAGGCCCCAGAGCTTGATAAGTATATAAGACACATTTATTACATCAGGTAAAGGGGAAGACAATTCATAATAAGGGAGTGATCAGCATAATATCACCAGAGAAATGAGACATGACGTGGTGCATGAGAGCTACAATTATCAAAAGTAAACAATTCACAGACAATTCTGTACTACCGGTAATAACAAGTGTCAGCCTCGAAGTGGATACCTGGGTAGATGCATATCTATGGTAAGATGAACAGGTATGCGTTGGTTAAAGGGACTGCACTTATGACTCTACTTAGGTTTATCAAAGAATAGATCTGCATGAGCATTTGCATATATTGTAAATATATCCATGTATGTGGTAAAGCCAACAAGTAACAAGTATGTAAACTTATCAGTCATAGCCAAATACCTCTATAAAATGAGTTGCTAGTCCCAGGGTTTCAGGATAACAGTCTCAGAGAACATCCAAGCCTACTGGCATAACACTCCACAAAAACAGAAGCATTCTACTTTTAGCGAGTAGTGACTGGGGTCTTAAAAAGTTTGCAAGTGGTCATTTAAGATACAATGATTTATCTGTTCCTGTACAGAACAAAAACATCAAAACCGTAGAGCTTCCTGCACATATTAAGGGGGGAAAATGTGGAACAAAACTCAAAATCACAAAAATGGCTACTAGGGTCTGGTGGAATCCATGTGAAGTGGCCCTTGGTCACTCTTTGAGTCTGGGACTAAATTTATCGCTGTGGTTCGACTTACACCCAAACCAGGCTTCTAAGATAAACAGTAGCATCAGGAAAGTATTCACTCTGTAAACAAGGAAACATACAAGATCAAAAGGGCATTATCAAAATAATGCTCTGAAGAGAAGAAAGGATAGGCTAGGAGGATACATGGAAATGAGAGCCACAGGAAGGCAGTGGGGAGAGTTTAGTTATAGAGTTGTTGTTATGTTCTTAGGTGCCATCGAGTTGAGTACAACCCACAGTGATCCTACGAATATATCTGAACCCTGTCCAATCCTGCGCCATCCTCACACTTCCTGACACACAAGAGCCCATTGTGGCAGTCACTGTGTCCATCTACCTGGTTGAGGACCTGCCTCTCCTTTGTTGACCCTCTGCTTTTCTAAGCATCATCTCTTTCTCTGTGGAATCACCCCTCCTAGCAACATGCTCAAAGTATATAAGATAAAGCCTTATCATTTTTGGCACCAAAGAGCTCTCTGGCTGCATTTTCTCCAAGATATATTTGTTTGTTCTTTTTGTCATCCATGGGAAAATTTCCAAAGTACCATGTGAGCAGGTAATGGTAATGAATGAGAAAGTAGAAGCTACATTGAAGAAAATGGCAAAAAATTAGACCCCAGGAATTTATGGGATACCAATTGACTTGTTTCAATTAACAGACCCTAGATGTACTCACCAGTCAATGCCAGGAACTCTGGAGGACAGCTGTCTGGCCAACAGATTGGAATAGGTCCATATTTGTTCCCATTCCCAAGAAAGGTGATCCAACAGAATGTGGGAACTATTGAACAATATCATCAATATCATATGCAAGCAAAATCTTGCTGAAGATCATTTAAAAATGGCTAGACCCATACATGGATAGGGAGCTTCCAGAAGTTCAAACAGGATTTAGAAGAGGCCATGGCACCAGGGATATCATTGCTGATGCAAGATGGACCCTGGCTAAAAGTCAAGAACACCAAAAAAAAAAGTCTATTTATGCTTACGTGACTGAGAAAAAGCATTTTACTGTATGGATATTAACAAGTAATGGTTAACATTGAGAAGAATGGGAATTCCATGCATAACCTATACCTAGACCAAGGGGCTGCTGTGAGAGCACAGCAAGGGAACACTACATGATTTAAAATTTAAAAAGGAGTGCATCAAGGTTGTATTTCTCTCCCCACACCTATTCAATCTGTATACTGAACAAATTATTCAAGAAGCTGGACTCTATGAAGAAAAATGTGACATCAAGATTGGAGGAAGACTCTTCAATAACCTATGTTATGCAGATAACACAATCTTGCTTGCTGAATTGAGGAGGACTTGAAGCACTTTTTGCAAAAGATCAAAGAATACAGCCTTCAATATGGATTGCATCTCAATGTCAAGAAAACAAAAATTTTTACTGCTGAACTGACAGACAACATCATGATAGATGGAGATAAAATTGAAACTGTCAACAACTTCATCTTACTTGGATCCACAATCAACAGCCTTGGTACCAGCAGTCAGGAAATCAGAAGATGTATTTCACTGGGGAAAGTCTGAAGTTAGGGACCTCTCCAGATTATTAAGGCAAGTGACTCAATGGCACATAACAACAACAACAACAGTGATGTCAGTTTGAGGACTGAGGTGAGTCTGATTCAGGCCATGGTCTTTCCGATTACTAACTATACATCCAAGACCTGGACAATGAATAAAGATGACAGAAAAAGAATTGATGCCTTTGAGCTGTGATATTGGAGAAGAGCACTGAACATCCCATGGACTGTCAAATGATAATGTGGAGATAGTAATTTAATGTTATAAATAAAATATGTAGGAATGGAAAACGTATTTTTTTCTTTAAATTTTCACTTAAAGCATTGCAAAACATAAAAAAAAACCCACCTCCCCCTCCAAAAAAAACAAAACCCTAACTGACAACCTATATGCTGGTTAGGTGCCATCAAGTCAAGGACGACTCATAGCGACTTTATGAACACAGATCTGAACCTTGTCCTTTCTTGTGCCATCCTCACACTTCCTGACACACTAGAGCCCATTACTGCAGTCACTGTGTCAAACCACCTGCCTCAGTGTCTTCCTCTTTTTTGCTGACTCTCCACCTTCTCAAGTATGATGTCCTTCTCCAAGGAGTAACCTCTCCTAGCAACATGAGGAGGATTTGAAGCAGTTGTTGCAGAAGATCAAGGAATGCAGCCTTCAGTATTAATTGCATCCCAATATCAAGAAAACAAAGATTCTTGCACTGGACCAATAAGCCGTTGTCATGGTGGATGGAGAGGAGAATGAAACTGTCAACAGGTTTATCTTGCTTGGATCCACAAGTAACACCCTTGGTATGAGCAGTCAGGAAATAAGGCGATGCATTGCAATGGGAAAATCTGCAGTTAGGGACCTTTCCAAATTAATGAGGAGTAGGGGTGTCAGTTTGAGGACTAAAGTGCTTCTGATTCAGGCCATGGTCTTTCCAATTACTAGCTATGCTTCTGAGACCTGGACAGTAAATAAGGATGACAGAAAGAGAATTGATGCCTTTGAGCTGTGGTGTTGGAAAAGAGCATTGAACATTCCATGGATGGCTAAGAAAACAGATATGTCTTGGAGAGGGTGCAGCTAGAATGCTCTTTGGAGGCAAGAATGATGAGGCTTCACCTAACATACTTTGTACATATTGCCAGGAGGTGCTATTCCTTGGAAAAAGACATGATGTTGGAAAGGGTGGAGCATCAGCAAAGGAGAGGAAGACCCTCAACTAGGTGGATTGACAAGGTGGCTGCTGCAATGGGCTCTGTGTTGTCAGGAAGTGTGAGGATGGTGCAGGACAGGACTGGTTTCAGATCTTTTGTTCATAGGGTCGCTATGAGTTGTACTTGACTCAATGGAACCTAACAACATAACAACAACAAGCAACATTTCCCAATGTATAAGATGAAGCTTCACCATCTTTGCTGCCAAGGAGCACCATGGCTGCACTTTTTCAAAGACATATTTGTTCTTTGGG
>NW_006399778.1:14640574-14643422 GCF_000299155.1 Elephantulus edwardii | reverse complement strand
AAGAAAATAATCATTATCATGAGTTTTTCTTACTTGATAAGGTATGACTATTTAATGTAAAAAAGATGGAAATGATATATTCTGGGTAATTTTTAGAATGTAATCATGTAGATATTCACAGATTTCTTATAGACAGTGTTTTGAGAATCTGACAGTTTACACTGCTATTGTAAAAGGGATTTAATAAACTGTGGTAGCATGCACATGCATGCACACATACACACATATGATAACAAAACAGCTATTACTACAGATTTATGTGATTTGAAAGTAGAAAAGATGTCAGCATTTTCTTTTTTCACCATTATTTTTCAATCTGTATGCTTATGACATAATCCAAGATGTTAAACAACGTGAAGAAAAATGTTATGTTAGGATTGGGAGAAGACTCATTAACAACCTGTCACAGGCAGGCGATAGAACTTTGCTCCTTGAAAGCAAAGAGAACTTAAAAGACTTACTGATGAAGATCAAAGCCTTCAGGATGGATTATTTCCTCACCAGATTAAATAGGTATGGAGAAATCATACATCTTTTACATACATTTTCCCTTATTTTAAACCATGCAGTATTCCTTTGTTTTGTTTGTGCAACAGCTTTTTGACTTATGTATAGATTTTGCACAAGCACAATCAAGTGTTCTAGGATTTTCATTCTTTTCAATGCCACTCATTGTTTGTTATGATTGCTGTTGTTGGGTGCCGTCAAGTCAAATACAACTCACAGTAACTCTACGAACAACAAATCTGAGCCCTGTCCTATCCTGTGGCATCCTCACAATCTCTAGCACACTTGAACCCATTGGTGCAGCTACTGTGTCAATCTGTCTAGTTGGAGGTCTTCCTTTCTTTCACCATTCCTCTACTTTCCAGCATGATGTCCTTCTCCAAGGAATAGCCTCTCCCAGCAATATGTCCAAGTATGCGAGACAAAGCCTTAGCATCTTTGTCTCCAAGGTGCTCATGGCTTAGAGCCAAGAAGGATCAGCAATGGAAGGAAACATTTTCAACTTCTTCTCCATCATCTTCCTTCAGATAGGATCTCCTCAGGTAAAATTTGTTATGGTACATACCATCAAATGCCTTTGCATAGTCGATAAAATATAGATAAACATCTTTCTGATATTCCCTGCTTTTCATCCAAAATTCATCTGACATCAGCAGTGTTATCTCTCTTATCATGGGTACTTCTAAGTTTAGCTTAAATTTCTGAAAGTCTTTGTGGATGTACTTTTCCAGTTGTTGTTTTTTTTAATAATTTCTAGCAAAATTTTATTTGTGTGTGATATTGATGATGTTGTTGTTATATGCCATAGAGTTGCCTGTGATTCAAAGTGACCATATATATAATAGCTCTGAACTTTGCTCTGTCCTGAGCCAGTCTCACTGTCTCCTATACACCTTGTCCCCATTTACCTAATTAGTGTGTAAATCCATCTCTTCTGGGGTCCTCATCTCCTGTACTGTCCCTCCATCCTTCCAAGCATGATGTCCTTCTCCAGGGACTGGTCCTTCCTGGCCACAAGCCTAACATATATGAGATGAGCTTCAGGATCCTTGCTTCCAAGGAGTAGTCTGGTTTCACTCTCTCTAGGATAAACCTGCTTGTTCTCTTGGCAGTCCATGGTATGTTCAATACTTTTCGCCAGCACCACAACTCAAAGGTATCAGTTCTTCTGTCAACCCTGGTCATCATCCTGCTCTCTGATGCATAAAAAAGACCATGGCCTGAATCAAGCACAGCTTAGTCTCCAAGATGACATTGTTGCACATCAGCACTTTGGAAAGGTCTCTGACAGCAGCTTTCCCCAGAGCAATTTGTCTTTTGATTTCTTGACTGCTGGTGCCAAGAGTGTTGATTGTGGAGGAGAGAAAGCTGAAATTGTTAACAACCTCAATCTATCATGCCAATTGGCCCACTGGTGAGAATCTTTGTCTTCTTGATGTTGAGCTTCCATCTACACTGAAGAGTGTAGTCCCTGACCTTCTGCAGTAAATGCTTCAAGTCCTCCTCAGTTTCAGGGAGCAAGAGTGAATCTTCCTCTAATCCTTATGCCATATTTCTCCTCATAAAGTCTAGCCTCTTAAATTATCTGTTCTGCATATAGATTGAAAAGGTATGGAGGAAGGATGCAATCCTGATGGACGACTTTCCTGGTTTTGAACTATGCAGTGTTCTGAGGACTGGTTCCTGGTTCAAGTGTAGGTTTCACATGGGCACAATCAAGGGTTCTGGGATTCCCATTCTTCTCAAGATTAGCCACAATTTTAATAATTTCTACATTCTATTGGACAACCTTTCTTGAGAATGGAAACAAATACGTATCTCCTCCAATCAACTGACCAGGTAGTTGTCTTACAAACTTATTGGCAAAAACTAGTGAGCACACCCTGGGATGTCAATTGGTATTCTATCTGTTCCTGAGGGCCTTATTTTTTGCCAGTACCTTCAGTGCAGCTTGAACTTCTTCTGTCATTACTATCAGTTATTGACCGTATGCCACTTCCTGAAATGGCTCCATAGCAACCATTTTTTTTAGTACAGTGATTCTCCATATGCCATTCATATTCTTTTGATACTTCCATCAGCATTCAAGATTTTGCCCATTACATCTTTCAGCATTTCAACTTGAGACTTGAATTTGGTTTTGAGTTCTTTCAAACTGAGAAAGTCCAAGTGTGTAGATAGATAGATAGATAGATAGATAGATAGATAGATAGATAGAGATAGAGATATATAGTTGTTCTTGTTGTTGATTGCCATTGAGTAGAGTACAACTCATAGCAACTCTATGAACAAGAGACCTGAAGTCTTTCTATAATTATCATCGTTTCTCACAGTTCATAGA
>NW_006399778.1:14612860-14640070 GCF_000299155.1 Elephantulus edwardii | reverse complement strand
TTTGAATAATAGTGCATGAATTCCTTGTTTTTCAATGCAGCATGGTATTCCATTGTGTGAATATACCACAGCTTCTCTATCCATTCGTTTGTTGATGGACACTTGGGTTGTTTCCAACTCCTTGTTAATGTGAGCAAGACACAATAAACATGGATGTGCATATATCTGCTTGGGTGGCAGTTATGGTCTCTTTAGGGTATATTCTCAGTAGTGGAATAGCTGGGTCAAATGGTATCTCTATTTGCAACTTTTTGAAAAAGTGCCATACCGCCTTCCACAGTGGTTGCAACCATTTTACACTTCCACCAACAATGAATAAGGATTCCAGTTTCTCCACAATCTCACCAGCATTTGTAGCTTGCTGTTCTGTTAAACTTTGCTATTCTTACTGGAGTGAGATGCTAGATTATATCTCATAGTTGTTTCGATTTGCATCTCTCTTAGAGCTAGGGATTTTGAACATTTCTTCATGTGCTTGTTAGCCATCCTAATTCTTTTTTTGGCAAAGTGTCTGTTCATATCCTGTGCCCATTTTTCAAATGGATTATTTACCTTTATCTTGTTGTGGTGCTCAAGTATTTAATAAATTCTGGATATAAGTCCCTTATCTGATATGTTATTACCGAATACTTTTCCCAGTCTGTGGCTTCCCTTTTTACCCTGTTGGAGAAGTTTTTGGATGTGCATAGGGATTTGATTCTTAGAAGGTCCCATTGATCTATTTTATTCTCTCCTGGTTGTAGGTTTTTCAGGATGTTTTGGAGACTGTTCATGTTGTAGATTAGGGCTTCTAGAGTTCTTCCAAAATTTTCTCTAGTGAAGTTTATAGTCTCTGGTTTTACTTCTAGGTCTTTGATCCACTTTGAGTTGGTTTTTGTGTATGGTGTGAGTTGTGGGTCTTGTTTGAGTTTTCTGCAAGATAGTTTTCCAATTTTGCAAACATCATTTGTTTAAAAGGCTGTAGTTTCCCCACTTAATGGATTTCATCTCCTTGTCAAAAATAAGTTGACCATAGGTAAATGGGCTGATTTCTCAATTCTATCCCATTGATCTACGTGTCTGTCATTGTACCAATACCACGCTGTCTTGACCACCATGAAAGTGTAGTAGAATTTGAAAAATCAGGGAGTGAAATGCCTCCTACCTTGTTTCTCTTTTTGAGAAGTGCTTTGCTTATTTGGGATCTCTTTCTATTCCAAATGAAATTTAAGATTGCCTTTTCCATGTCATTGAAGAATGAAATTGGTATTTGTGTTGGGATTGCATTGAACATGTAAATTGCCTTTGGTTGTATTGTCATTTTCACAATGTTGAGTCTTCCTATCCAAGAGTAAGGTATATTCTTCCATTTCTCCAGGTCTCTTTTTGTTTCTTTTAGTAATGTTTTATAATTTTCTTTTAATAGATCCTTTGTGCTTCTGGTTAGGTTTTCTCCCAAGTATTTAATCTTGTAATTAGCTATTGTGAAGGGTATTATTTTTCTTAGCTCCAGTTCCATATTCTCTTTGTCACTGTAGAGAAATACAATTGATTTTTGTATGTTGATGTTGTATCCTGCCACTTTACTGAATTGATCAGCTATGTTCAGTAGTTTTATTGCTGAGTCTTTAGGGTTTTCTAAGTATACTATCATATCATCTGCATAGAGAGATAATTTTACCTCCTCTTTGACAATTTGGATACCTCTTATTTTCTTCTCTTGCCTTATTGCTATCACTAGACGGCACATAACAACAACAACAACAAGACTTCCAATACAAGATTGAATAGGAGAGGTGATAGTGGACATGCCTAGTTTCTGTTCTCAAGGGGAATGCCTTTAATCTCTCCATTGAGAACAATGTTGGCTCTCAGGTTTGCGTATATACTTTTTACTATGTTGAAGAAATCCCCCTCTAATCCTCTTCTGTTAAATGTTTTAATCAGGAAAGGGTATTGGATTTTGTCAAAGGCCTTGTCTGCATCAATTAATAGGACCATGTGGTTCTTGTTCTTTGCTTTGCTAATGTGATGAACGATACTGGTTGTTTTTCTTATGTTGAACCATCCTTCCATACCTGTTTGTGAATCCCACTTGTTCATGATGAATTATTTCTTTGATGTATCGTGGATTCCATTGGCCAAGATTTTATTCAGGATCTTTGCATCTATGTTCATGAGAGTATCAAGGATATGTTTGCTTCATTAAATGAATCTGGGAGAATTCCATCTTTTTTTAGTTTCTGAAATAGTTTGTGTAGAATTGGTGACAGTTCTTCTCTGCATGTTTGGTAAAATTCACTTGAAAAGCCCTCTGGTCCAGGGCTTTTTTTGGCCTGAAGTTTTTTTATTACCTTTGCAATTTCTTCTTTTGTAATGGGTTTGTTCAGGTGTTCAATTTTGGTTTGTGTCAGTTTAGGTAGGTTGTGAATTGCTAAGTATTTGTCTATTTCTCTAGGTTTTCATATTTGTTTGAGTATAGTTTTCATAATATTCCACTGTTAGCTTTTTTTAAATTTTCATTGGTTCTGGTGTGAAATTTCTTGTTTTATCTTTTAATTTAATTATTTATTTCTTTTCCTTCTTTTACTTTCTTAGTTTTGCTAGTTGTTTGTCGATTTTATTGACATTTTTGAAGGACCAGCTCCTAGTTTTGTTGATGGTTTCAATTGTTTTTCTGTTTTCTATTTATCTGCCCTAATTTTTATAATTTCAGGTTTTTTTAGAGGGTGTCTGTTTTTCTTGCTGTTCTTTTTCAATTTGTTGGAGATGTTGGGTTAGAGAGTCAATGGTTATTTTTTCCCCCTGCCTTTTAATGTGTTTGCTTAGTTCTATAAATTGACCTCTGATTACTGCTTTGGCTGTTTCCCAGAGGTTTTGGTAAGTTGTATTTTCATTGTTATTTGTTTCAAGAAACTTTTTAAATTTATATTTTATTTCTTCTAGTACCCATTCATGTTCAAGTAAGGTGTTGTTCAGCTTCCAAATGTATGGCTTTTTCTCCTTTAAGGATGTAATTTTAAAGACTATAGTATTTTCAATTTTCTTCATATGCATATCAAGCTATTGATGTACATATGAGTATTGATGTGCATGTTGGTCTTACTATCTTGGATAGGATAAAATAAAATTTCTGCTTGGTTGCTAGAATTTTGGGCACATGGCTCGGAGGGTCCATTCCTTCGAGAAGGACATCATGCTTGGAAGGATGGAGGGACAGTGCAGGAGAGGAAGACCCTGGATGAGATGAATTGATACAGTGGCTGGGGCAATGGGAGTAGGTGTTTAAGAGTCAGTAAGACTGGCTCAGGGCAGGACAGGTTTCAGAGCTGCTATACATACAGTCGCTATGAATCGCAAGTGACTCAATGGCACATAACAACAACATGTGCACATGAAAGTTGGACAATGAATAAGGAAGACTGAAGAAGAATAATTGATGTCTTTAAATTTATGTCAGTCAAGAATTCTGAATATACTCAGACTGCCAAAAGAACAAACCTGTATTTGAAGAAGAGCAGCCAGAATGCTCCTTAAAGGCAAGGAGGGTGAGACTTTGCCTCATCTATTTTGGGGAATGTTATCAGAAGTGGCCAGTCCATGAAACAGGATATCATGCTTGGAAAAGTAGAGGGTCAGTGAAAGAGCGGAAGATCCTCAATGAGATGGCTTGATACAGTAACTACAGCAATGGGCTTCAGCACAACAGAGATTGTGTGGATGGCACAGGATCCAACAAGGATTTGTACACAGAGTCACCAGCCAACAACAACTTTGGTGAAATATCTATCCAAATCCTTTGCTGTTCTTAGTCTGGGTTCTTTGTCTTTTTTACATTATTTTGGTTGTTACATTTTTGTCACATATATAGTTCTCAAAGATATTCTCCCAGTTGGTAGCTTAGTTTTCCTATTTTTTTTGTAAAGTCTCTTGATGAACAAAAGTTGTTATGAGGTCCAATTTATTTATTTTCTCTTCTGTTGCTTATGGTTTTGTCATGCCATTAGACAATTCATTGTTAACAGCTAGACCCAACAACATTGCCCTTGCATTTTCTCTTAAGAATGATATGGTTTTAATTAGCACATTTAACTCCTTAATCCATTTGGAATTTGGCTTTGTGTATAATGTCAGTCATGGGTACTGTTTTCATTTTTCTGCATGTGGAAATCCAATTTTCCCAGGACCATTTATTGAAGATGCTCTTCTTTCCCCACCAAATGGTCTTAGCACCCTTGTAAAAAATCAGTTGACCATAGATATGTGGGTTTCCTTCTGAGCCCTTAATTCTATTTCATTGTTTTATGTGTCTATTGTTATACTAGTACCAGGCTCTTTTGATTACTGTAGTTGTATAAAATATTCTCTGTCTTCTCTTTCAACACTGCTTTAGCTGTTTGGGTTTCGTCTCATTCCAAATAAAATTTAAGACTAGATTTTCCATTTCTGGGAAGAATGGTATTGGAATTTGAAACAGAAGTGTGTTATAACAGGTAATTTTGGACTTTATCTTGGGCATTTTTAATGTTATATTGATTTCTTGCTCAGATTTTCACAGGAAAAATATATTGTGCATTTGTTCCATCAAGTTGAAATAGAACTCATAGCTGACCCTCCAGTGGGTTTTCAGAGGCTGTAAATCATACAGGAGGAGACTGTTCAGATTCAAACCACATGGCTTTGGGTTAACAGTGCAACTCCTTATCCACTAAGCTACCAGAGCTCCCTCGTTAGAGAATAGTGGGACCAGAATCAAGCCTCAATGCAAGTGTCTCAAAAACCTGCTTTATCCTACCTCAAATTCATGAGCTTTAAGGATCCTAAGGCTTCATAATAAGCTGACAGGTAAGGAGGTAAAATTAGGTGTTTAAAACTTAAAAAATAAAATAGGAAACTTTCCTTTCTTTGCAAGGAATCCACACTACAGAAGGAAATTAGGAGCCACATCTGAAAGGGCCTGAAAAAACCCCTACGATCATTGTGCCAGGCTGACTGAGTAATGGCTTTGTGTGTCTCATCTGTTTAAGTGGCTCAAAAACAATTCACCCAAATGAATCTTTTTCCAAGAAGCTGCTCTATGTCCAGCCCTGTTCAAGGTAGTTCAGAAACAGCTGAGTTGGGAAAAGACTAGTGGAAAATTCCAGAGACATACAAGAGAGATTGGACAAAGGGAGGGGGTCCTGGGAAGGTATCAAGCCTGCGGATCTCATCCCTGGTGCAGCCGCTGACCAGCAACTGTGTGTACTGTTTGTAATCTCTAGGCCTTGTCTTTTAACATGACTGGTCTTCTCCCCCAAATTAAGGACAGAGTTTTGGTCCAGCTTCCACCACACCCTTCATGGTTCCAGAGGCTAATTTAGGAACTCTGGTTCCACCAAAAACTGCCCAGAGGGGCCAGAGAAGACACACCAGAAGTGCAAGGACATTAATGCCCCATTTTCTCAAAAAAGGTGACCAAAGAAAGGCCGGAGATGGAGGGGCCAGCAGAGAAATCCTTGCTCTTCCTTTCCCTGTCTGGGAAACGCAGGGATGCACTTGGCCTCTTGGAAGATCTCCCAGACGAGCAAGCTGTGGGAATTTGGGTGGTATGCTGACCACTTGGTAATGCACAACCTTGAATTTCAGTCCCTCTTTATTTTCTCTTACTCTTGCTTCCCTTGGATTGCATTCCCAAGAAAAGCACCCACCCATAAGTTCTGCTATCAGACCTGGGTTCTAAGAAATTGAAATAAGACAAAGGATCTAGATTCTGTGATCTCTCTGGTCCCACTATGATCAAGCTCTGATCAACTTCATGGCGGGGGCTAGGCCTGTGTTACTACTACAGAATACACAGAATCTGGCAGAAGACTGAGGCAGCCTTCTCCTTATGTCCCTTTTACAGTGAGGCAAGGGGACTAGCCCAAAGTCACAACAGGTAAAATGATGGGAGTTTGAACCCATCAGCTACTCCAGTGGAAAAAAAGATGGACAGTCTCCTCCTCTAAAGATTTACAGTCATAGAAACCTTAGAGGGTCGTCATGAGTTAGAAGTGAATCAGCAGCAGTGAATTTGGTTCTGTATCTCCAGAGCATAGTAAGCTCAATAAACATATGTGGCCTGTATAACTAAATGAAGGGATCCTGTGACCCCATGACAGTATTAGGACCATTGGAATCTACCGCAGCAGAGACATCCATGAACAATCAGCTGTCATCATCAGTTCTGTCTCATTATGATACCTGGATTACATATTATCAGAGTAGATATATGTTCTTAGAATTATCAAGAACTTATTTTTCAGAAGTAGGGTTCCAGGACTTTCTTCAAAAGTCCTTCTGGGTGGGCTCCAGTGTTTCAGTTTGCTGCTGATGTGCTAATGTTTGTACTGGACAAGGCCTCGAGTCCAAGAACACCCCCTACTATGTATCACTCAGCTTCACTTGGCTCTGCCACATAGGGAGATAAACGTCAAATCTCAGTGGTTTTACACAGTTATGCAGATGACATAACTTTGCTTCCTGAAACTGAAGAGGAACTGAAGCATTTACTGCAGAAGGTCAAGGACTGCAGCCTTCAATATGGATTGAAGTTCAATGTCAAGAAAACAGGGAAAGGGTTGGGAGGGGAGAAAAGTGGAAATCCAAAGTCTCTTTAAATTTTTACTGAAATTAATAATAAATTTAAATTTAAACAAACAAACAACAAAAAGAAAACAAAGATTCTTACCTCTGGGCCAATTGGCAGCATCATTATAGATTGTGAAGAGATTGAGATTGTTAACAGCTTCAGCTTACTTGGCTCCACAAGCAACACTCTTGGTATCAGCAGTGAGGAAATCAAAAGGTGAATTGCATTGGGAAAATCTGTAATCAGGGACCTCTCCAAAGTTCTGAAGAGCAATGATGTCAGTCTAGAGACTAAGGTGCACCTGATCCAGGCCATGGTCTTTACAAATACTTGTTATGCATCAGAGAACTGGACAATGACTAAGAATAACAGAAGAAGAATCTACACCTTTGAGTTGTGGTGCTGGAGAAGAATACTGACTATATTGTGGACTGCTAAGAGAACAAACAGTTTTGTCCTAGAGAAAGTGAAACCAGATTGCTTCTTGAAAACAAGGATTTTGAAGCTCCATCTGACATACTTTGGGCATGTTGCAAGGAGGGACCGGTCCTTGGAAAGGGACATCATGCTTTAGAAGGGTGGAGGGACTGCACAAGAGAGGAAGACTCTGGATGAGATGGACTGACTCAGTGACTGGCATAATGGAGGTAAGTGTGTCAGAGACGATGAAATTGGCTCAAGATAGAGCAGAGTTTAGAGCTACTGTATGCAGGGTCACTATTAGTTGGAGTTGATGCCACATATAACAAGTTTCATTGGAGAACCAGGCGATGAAGACCAAGGACATTGTTGGATGAGAGTCTACAACACAAGCTGCTCTTTATCCCTATGGATGGTGAGGTCCTTGAGGTGAAGGAAAGGGGCTGGTCATGTGCCATGAGGGAGACCTGGAGGCACAATGGTTAAGCTCTTGACTGTTAACTGAATGGCCAAGAGTTCAAACTCTGTAACAGCCACTCTGTACGCAAAGATGTGATAGTCTGCTTTTGTAGAGATTCCAGCAATGGAAAACCCAATGGGGCAATTGTACTCTGTCCTCCAGGCACACCATGAGCTGAAAAATCTACTCGATGACCCTGAAGATCACCACTCGTGGCTAAGTCTTTGCACTATTCCAGGTATGGTGTTAGGGCTTCTCCTCCACTCTCTGTCCACTCTCACAACAGTGCTGGGAGTGAGGAAGTATTACCCTCCAGTTACAAAGAAAGAAACTAAGGTCTAAAGAAACAAGTAAAATAGCCCAAGATTATACCAAACATGGGGAATCCAGGACTTGGACCTAGACAAGGAGCCCATTGTATATACTTTTCAATGTCCTATAAGACAGAAAATTTCACAAAATTAGAGACACTGTTTCAATAATTATCAACTCTAAAATCAATCTGATTTCTTTTCTATTTCTACCCACATCCCCTGTCCACCCTAGATTACTTTGGAGTAAATCCCAGATTCTACATAATTTCATCCTGAAATATGCCAGCCTGTGTCTTTAAAAGATGAAGAACTCACATTATCAACCACAAGGCCTGGCATAGAGGCATATCTAGAGAATAAGCAAGATATCTCTAAAAATCTATCAAGCGGAAGATAAGTTGCCCTCACATAAACTCTGACTCTTGATGACCCCATTTTGTCAGAGCAGCACTGTACTCCACAAGGTTTTCAATGTCTGCCCTTTTGATTGTAGATTGCCAGGTCTTTCTTCTGAGGCACCTCTGAGTGGACTTAAGACTATCAACCTTTCAGCCAGCAGTTCAATGTGCTAATTGTTTGGATCACCAGGTTTATAAGTCTCTAAAAGGCAGCTGAAAGTTGGACAACAAATGAGGATGACAGAAGAAGAATTGATGCCTTTGAATTGTAGTGTCAGAGTACTGAACACCCGAGGAGCTGCTGAAAGAACAAACAAGTCTGTGTTGGAGGAAGTGAAACCAGGGTGCTCCTTAGAGGTGAGGATGGGGAAACTTCATCTCACATGCACTTTGGACATGTTACTAGAAGGGGACAGAAAAGGACATCATGCTGGGACAGGTGGGAGGTCAGAGAAAGAGAGGAAGAGCCTCAAAAAGATGACTTGACAGTGACTGTAATAATGGGTTTGCACATATCAGAGATGGTGAAGTTGTTATAGGAGAGGCCAAGGTTCAGAGCTACTGTTCACAGGGTTGTATGAGTCACAATTGACGCGATGGCACTTAACAACAGCAGCAACAACAAAAGGCAACAAGGCATAGTAGGAAGACAGCAGACTTTACCATATGCTTGAGTTAAAACTCTGACTGTGGTCACTGAGTGAGCCCATAGGAACCCTTTGTGCCTCAGTTCCCTCCTCTGGAATCCGAGCATCATACCCACGAGACAGGCGAGGTTGTTAGGACTAATGAGAGCATGAACTCCCCAGCAGGTATCCTGGCTCGTGTGAGGCGGGATTAGAGAAACCAGGGCCTGGGGTCAGACCTCCTGGGATTGCCAATTGCATGACCTTGATGACTCACCTTAATGCTCTCAGTCTCAGTTTCTTCTCCTGTAAAATGGGATAATAATAGAACCTATTCCCTTTAAACGGTGGCTATAAGGATTACGTGCAATAATCTAAATTGGATGCTTAAAATAGTACCTGGCCCTCAGTAGGTCCTCAGTATGAGCTGCTGATCATTAGAAGCCTGCAGTATCATCCAGAACAGTGATTATTATCCTCTACATCACAACAATTAAGGATCAGGCTGTGCTTAAGATTAGAGCAGTGGTTCTCAACCAGGGGAGGGTTTTGCTTCCCAGGAGGGCTTTCGCAGTGTCTGGAGATGTTTTTGGTAATCAGAACCGGGAGAGGTGTTAATATCTTGTGAGCAGAGGCCAGGGATGCTGTTAACCATTCTAAAATGCAAAGCACAGCATCTCTGCTTTCAACATAGATTTGTCAGTGCCAGGACAGAGAAACTTGGAATGAGAAGGAGATCAGAAGTGGGCTAGCTGCATCACACAGGGGCTGAGTGCTCTCAGTCCTCCCAGGCAGTGTCAATATTCACTAAATTGTCAGGATGGTTTTCATCTTGGCCTGAGGAGCCAATGAGAGGACCCAATTTCACAATGACAGAGATCTTCTGAGACTCGCTCGGAACCACACAGCTGGGGTGGGCAGGGCTAAGAAGAATCCTAGGGTTGTGAGAGCTGGAGCCCAGAGAACCCTTATCTCCTTTAGCATCTGTACTGTTCACAAGACACAGGAAGCTACAGGCAGGTCCCCACCAGTGGACTTCTAGTCAGCAGGGTTGTATTGTTGCTAAGTGCCACTGAGTCAAAACTGACCTGAAATTGGCCCTCCAGCAGGACTTCGTTGTTACTATATGCCATTTAGTGACTACAGCTCACAGCAACCCTATAAACAGTGGTTCTGAACCCTGCTCTATCCTGTGCCATCCTCAGCATATCTGACATACTTGAGTCCATTGGTATAGCCACTGTGTCAATCCATATGAAAGATGTTTCTCTCTTACATGGACCCGCCACCTTTCTAAGCATGATGTCCTTTTCCAAGAACCACTCCCTCTTAACAATATGTCCAAAGAATGTGAGATGAGGTTTCACCATCTTTGTCTCCAAGGAAGACTCTGGTTGCACTTTTCTCCAAGACACATTTATTTGTCCTTTTGGCAGCTCATGGATAGATATTCAGCACTCTTCTCCACAACCACAACACAAAGACATTGCTTCTTCTGTCATCCTTATTCATTGTCCAGTTGCATGGAAGGTGATGCCCATCTTTCCCTCTCAGAGTAGTTGGTGGATTCGAACTGCCTGCTTTTGGGTCATCAGTGCAACTCCTTATCCACCAAGCCACCAGAACTCCCTAGACAACAATGAGGAGTTACTCTTAGGTAGTAGCTTGACAGGTAGTAGAGAAACCATTGTTCTGTTTCTCTCTGGAAACAGCTGGCTGTGTCAGGTTGCCCATTTTCACTGGACCCACTCTGTCCTCTCCACGCCTGTGGCAGCTGGTCCCAGGAGGAGGAGGGGCCTGCAGAATGAGGGCTCTGGTTCCGGACACCATGTAGGGTCAGGGTCAGTTCTAGGAGCAGCTAAGTGTGGGTCCCAAACCTGGAAACAAGGAGAGAAGTCTTGACTGGAGTATATTCCAACGAGAAGGACAGTGCAAAGTGCATGGGCCCATGATGTCTCTCAGCTCTTTCATTCTTCTGGGTGGTGGTTTTGGCTCTGAGCTCATCACTCCCAAGACTGCTTTTCTCCATCTGTAAAATGGGTCTAAGATGTCCATCCTACAGGGTGTTGTGAGGTTTTATCCAACAAAGAATGAGACATAAAGACAGAGAGAGGATGGGCCTGGGTATGGGTGGGGAGACTTCCAAAGGCCTCGAGTAACCAGAGCTTGAGCCTATGTTTCTTAATTCAGCCTAAATCCTTCCTAGCATATTCATTCATTCATTCATTGACTTGACTCACTCAGTCCCTCATTTATTGTAGACTCTGGAATGGTGAAACGGACAGGAGTCATGTAATGAAAGACCGTGGAAAGCTTGGCAAAGGATTTAGGTAAAAACCACTATAGGATCTTGAGTGACATGATCTGATCTATGTTAGAATAAGATTCGTCAACTGTTATATGGAGACCAGCCTGTGGGGAAGGCAAGCGCAGAGAAACTGGAGAAGGGTCTGTTGTGTTTGCACAAGGCAAAGACAACAGGGCCTTGGAGTGGGGTGATAGCCACGGTGCTGGCAGGACAGGGACATAATCTAGAGGAAGAGTCAGCAGGTTCTGCTCGTGGATTGGGATATGGTAGGGGGATAGGAAGGAGGGCTTAGATAGTAACTCCTGGGCTTTTAGCCTGGTTGGCAGGGTAGATGTGGAAGCCGTTTACTGAGCTGAGGATAACTTGGGGAGGTACCAGCCAGGTGTGGGGACCAAGGCTTCAGCAGGTCCATTTCACCCATGTTGAGACTGAGGCTTTTCTGTGACACCTCCAAGTGAACTCGGGCGTGGGCCTGGGAAGAGACCATGAGACACACACAGCATCACCTGGCAAGTCCGTGGCATGAAAGACAGGATGAGGCTGACTGCAGGAGTTAGGCTGGTGCTTAAAGTTTGGTTATAATTCCTAGGAGATGAATAAGGGAGAAAATAGAAAGAGAAGAGAAAGTCAGAGACTGGACCTTGGGCACTCCAGCCCTATGAAGGGTCCGGAAGAGGGGTCTGTGAGTTTTGTTGTTGCTGTTGATAGGTGCTGTTGAGTAGAGTATGACTCATAGCAACCCTGTGAACACAGATCTGAAGCCGCTCCTGTCCCGTGTTAGCCTCATCTCTGACACTCTTGAGCTCACCACTGTGTCAATCCATCTCCCTAAGGGTCTCTCTTTTGCTGACCCTAATCCACTTTTCCAAGCATGATGACCTGTTGCAAGGAATAACTTCTTAACAACATGTCCAAAGCATGTGAGATGAAGCTTCATCATTTTTGCCTCCACTCTGCTTCACTTTCTCCAAGACATACCTGTTTGTTCTTTTCAAAGTCCATGCGATGATGTTCAGCACTCTTCTCCAGCCTCGTAGCTCAAAGGCACCAATTCTCCTCCTGTCATCCTTATTCACCGCCCAGCTTTCAGGTGCCTAGCAAATTAGTGTATAAAGACCATGGCTGGAATCGGGAGCACCTTACCAGCAAACTGACATCATTGCTCCTGAGTAATTTGGAGAGGTCACTGACTATAGACCTCCTCAGTGCAATGTATCTCCTGATCTCAATACTGTTGGGCAGGAATTTCTCAAGGAATAGCCTTATGAAAGAGTAGCCGGGGACAAGACCTGGGAGATCCAGGGGAGAGTGACTGGAAGTCAGTATAAGGAGCCAGTACAAATAAATCACATGGAACATAATCTCAACTCAGTTCATTGTCGCTAAGTCCAGACAGACTCCAAGCTGACCATCTGTCAGCTTTCCATGACTGTGAATTGCAAGGAAGAAGATTGGCTATTTCCTCCTGCAGTGCAGCTGGTGGATTGGAACCACCAGAGAGGTGCCATCTTTCGGTTAGCAACACAGCTCCCTATGGACTAGGTCACCAGAGTTGCCTTAGAACATGTCGTTGTTATGTGCTGCTGTGTATGACTCACTGCAACCCTGTGAACAGCAGATCTGAACCCTGCCGTGACCTGTGCCATCCTCACCAACTTCAACACACTCATGCCCAGTCCATCTTGTAGAGGTTCTTCCTATCTTTTGCTGACCTTCCACCTTTCCTAGCATGATGTGTTTGTAAGGAGACCCAAAGTTCTTAAACATGCTTAGCGAGCCCCCCAAAAAGTTCTGGACTGCAGCTCCCCATTGCTGTGAAGCCATCCACTGATGGAGACAGGTCTTCTTATGCTGCTCGTAAGCAGTGCAAACATAACACAAGACCATGGTTCCCGAGACTCCAGCTCTTACAGCCCCAGGACCCCTCTTTGCTCTGCTCATCCCAGCGGGGCAACCTTGAGCAAGTCCCAGAAGTCTGGTTGTGGATGAAATTGTGTCCTCTCAAATTAAGACCTGTGGCTCTTATACTCACACATGCTTCCTGTTGAGAAGTAGGGTTTTCTTTGTTATGCTCTTTTGAGAATAGGATGGTCTCAACTGAGTCATCTGTGAATTCTAAAAAGAGCAGAAAAGACATATAGAAGAGGAAGAGACACCAAAGAATCCAAAGGAACCCCAAGAAATCTGAAGTAACAAGGGAAGATTCCTTTCGAAACTCTATGAACTTTGATAAATTATGTTAGCTATAGAAAGGCTAGGGCCTGTTGTACATAGGGTCACTATGAATCGTACTCGACTTGACAGCAATCAATCAGCAACAACAAGAAGTTTCCTAAGTGCAAGGAAACTAATTCCTGCCTTTAAAGTCACTTGTTTGTGATGTTGTTGTTGTTATCTGCCGTCGAGTCGTTGCGACTCATAGCGACCCTATGTACAACCGCCCTAAACTCTGCTCTATCCTGTGCCAATCTCACTGCCTTTGTCACACCCATCCCGATTACCCCAGTCACTGAATCAATCCACCTCATCGAGGGTCTTCCCCTCCTGCGCTGTCCCTCCACCCTACCAAGCATCATGTCCCTCTCCAAGGACCTGTCTCTCCTTACAACATGTCCAAAGTATGTCAGACGAAGCCCCAGAATCCTTGCCTCCAAGGAGTAGCCTGGTTTAACCCTCTCTAGGATGAATCTGTTTGTTTTCTTGTCTGTCCAAGGTACATTCAGTACTCTTCTCCAGCACCACAGCTCAAAGGCATCAATTTTCCTTCTGTCCTCCCTAGTCATTGTCCAACTCTCTGATGCATAACAAGTGATTGCAAAGACCATGGCCTGTATCAGGCGCACCTTAGTCTCCAGAGAGACACCGTTGCTCCTGAATACTTTAGAGAGGTCCCTAACAGCAGATTTTCCCATCGCAATACGTTTTTTTATTTCCTGGCTGCTGGTGCCAAGAGTGTTGACTTTGGAGCCAAGCAAACTAAAGCTGTGAACAATTTCAATCTCTTCGCCATCCATCCTGATGCTACCAATTGCTCCAGTGGTGAGAATCTTTGCCTTCTTGACATTGAGCCTTAGGCCATACTGAAGGCTGCAGTCCTTGACCCTCTGTAGCAATTACATGAGGTCCTCCTCAGTTTCAGCAAGCAGGGTTGTATCATCCGCATAACGCAGACTGTTAACAGATCTTCCACCAATCCTGACACCACACTTCTCCTCATAGAGCCCAGCCTCTCGGATAATCTACTCTGCATATAGGTTGAAAAGGTAGCTTTGGTTAAAGCAGCCCTGCCAAAGAAACGTTCTCAGAGTCTGTGTTTTCTCATTTACAACCAAGGGTCATGTGTAGAGGATGAGAGTAGAACTGGAATTAGAAATCAGTTTTGTTGCCTGTGAGCCCACGATCTTCCCCTGGTGCTACACGACGGCACTTCCCATGGTAAGAGGGTGGTGCATGAGGGGGAAGAACACTGGGCCCCCAAGACCTGCTTCCTGGAGTCCTGCTCATGTCTTACTCTGCACAGTGAAGTGACCCTGCCTCAAGTGCATTTAGTCAACTGGTCCTCAGTCATATTTAAGGGCAGGAAGAGGAAGAGAGGCTAAAACATATCAATGTCCAGGCTCAGCCGCAGCCCCATTAAATGAAGCTCTCTGGGAATGGAGCTCAGCTAATAGTATTTTCATTCGTTTATTCCTCTATTTCAGCTTGCTGGTTTATCTAGATTCACAACCAGTACTGACAATCAGTGGGGAACCTAAAGCCCTAAGACTCTCCTAGAAGTCCCTGCGTGGTGTATACGGTGACAGTGTTGAGCTAGTACCTAAAAAGTGAGAGGTTCAAGTCCACACACAGATGCTTTGGAAGAAGACCCTCGCCATGTTCTTCCAAAAACCCAACCACTTAAAACTCTGTAGAGCACAGTTCTGCTCTGATACATATGGGATTGCTTGAGTTAGACTCCGCTACCTGGTCTTTTAAAACTCTTTTCTACCCCAGGTTCTCCCAGGCTGCAAACAGAAGACTGACATTCCTTTCCCTCCATAAAATATGTCCAGGGAGGAAGTGTAGTGAGTGGTTAAGAACCCTGATACTTGTTTTAAACTGTCTGAGTTACTTTTTATCCATGTGGCTTTGAACAACTGGACCCCTGAGAAAGATATACATTCTTAAGTAACAGTTGCAAAACTCTTTATAGTAGACAAGACATTTTGATATGTGTCCCAGCTAATCCTGTGAGAAGGGGAGAGATTTTTGGTTCCATTTTCTGTTTGGGGAAGCTGAGGCTTAGAGGGAAAAGTCACTCACCATGTACACTCAGCGGGACTTGACTGCAGGTTTCTGATCCCCTTTGCCAAAGGGTGCCTGCAATTGATGGGGATGCACAGTGGAGCTTCCCAAAGACACTGCTTGGGACACAGAAGATGCTTGAAAAGTGTTGAATGAATGGATGGGCTGGAAGAGGGGCTGCTGTTAGGTGCTATTGAGTGGATTACGGCTCAGAGCAGCCCTGTAAACAACAGACCACAGGCTTGCTTATCCTGCACCGTCTTCACATTCTCTGTCACACTCCAGACCACTGGGTCAGTCCACCTTGTGGATGGTTGTCCGCTCCTTCACCAGACCTCTACCTTTCCCATCATGATACCTTTTTACAAAGAATGGGTCCTCTTGACACCAGGACCAAAATGTGTAAGTCACCATCCGTGTGTCTAAGGAATACCCAACCCTGGTTGCATTTTCTCTAAGACAACCCTGTGTGCCCTTTTGGCAGTCAGTGGGATACTCAGTACTCTTCTCCAACACCAAAATTCAAAGGCATCAATTCTTCAATCTTCCTTTTTCTTTTTCTTTCTCTTTCAGATGCATGTTGTTGTTGTTGTTGTGCCATCAACTCGCCTGCAAACCATAGCGACCCTGTGTATGTACAGCAGCTCTGTAGCCTTCCCTGTCCTGAACCAGTCTCACTTATTCTAACACACTTACCCCCACTGCTCCAATCAATGTATCAATCCATCTCATCTGTGGTCTTCTTCTCCTGTGCTGTCCATGCATCCTTCCAAGCATCATGTCCTTCTCCAAGGACCTGTCTCTTGTGGCCACAATTCACATGCAAATGTAATGGAAAATAACACAATTTGCATTAAGTGCACCTTAATCTTTAAACTGACATCCTTCCTCATTAGCACTTTGGAGAGGTCCTTGACAATAGGTTTTCCCAAATGCAACACATCTGATTTCTTGATTGCTTCTACCATTGGTGCTGATTGTGGACCTAAGTAAAATAAAATCTTTGACAATCCCAATCTTTTTCCATCTGTCATGCTGTTGTCTGTTGGTCCAATGGAAAGGACTTTTGTTTTCTTGATGATGTTGAGATGTAATTCACATTGAAGGCTGTAGTCTTTGATCTTTTTCAGTAATGGCTTCAAATTTTCTTCACTTTCTGCAAAGTTGTGTCATTTGTATAACGCTGGTTGTTGATGAGTCTTCCTATAATACTGATGCCACATTCTTCTTCATATAGTCCACGTTCTCCAATTGTTTGCTCAGCATACAGATTGAATTGTTGTTGTTGTTGTTGTTGTGTACCATCAAGTCAGAATAAACTCATAACTGACACTCCAGTGGGTTTTCAGAGGCAGTAAATCACAGGGGAGATTGCCCATCTTTCCCCCGTGCAGCTGCTGGGGGATTTGAACAGGGTGCCTTTGGGTTGGCAGCACAATCCTTACCACTAAGCCACCAGATCAGTATGGAGAAAGGGTGCAATCCTCACGCACACTGTACACTGTACATGTAGCATCCTTACGCTGTTGTACGTGGAGTTGCTATAACAACAACAACATGTGGAAATGAAACTTGGACTGCCAGAAGGACATGCCAAAGTGTGTGAGATGAAGAACCATGCTGTTGTTGTTATGTGCCATGGAGCCACCTGAGACTCATAGCAGCCCCACGTACAATAGCTCTCAAGCCTGCCCTGACCTGAGCCAGTCTCAGTGACTCTGACACACCTACCCCATTGAATTCCTCCTATACACTGGTTAAAGATATGGAATCTCTTTTTGCAAAAATCAGAACTGGGCTTTGTTTTTAGAGATGATGTTTACCTAGAGTTATCTTGGACATTCAATGACAAGTCTTAAACATTGAAAAAGGCCATTACAGCACACTTAATTGTGCTTATGTGGAACCTATAAACACACCAAGAAACAGTTGTTGGAACAGCACAAGTGAACACTACATGGTTTAAAATCAATAAAGGTGTGCATAATGATTGCACCCTTTCTCCATACTTAACTGGTGGCTTACTGGTCCGGAGTTGTGCTGCCAACCCAAAGGCACCCTGTTCAAATCCCCCAGCAGCTGCACAGGGGGAAGATGGGCACTCTCCCCTGTGATTTACTGCCTCTGAAAACCCACTGGAGGGTCATCTATGAGTTGATTCTGACTTGATGGTACACAACGACAACAATTCAACCTGTATGCTGAGCAAATAATTGGAGAACTTGGACTATATGAAGAAGAATGTGGCATCAATATTAGAGAAAGATTCATCCACACCCCATGTTATATAAACGGCACAACCTTGCTTGCAGAAAGTTTAGAAAACTTGAAGCCATTATTGAAAAAGATCAAAGACTATAGCCTTCAATGTAGATTACATCTCAACATCATCAAGAAAATAAAGTCCTTACCACTGGACCAACAGACAACAGCATGACAGATGGGAAAAATGATTGAGGTTGTATGTAGGGTCACTATGAGTCACAGGCTGTTCGACAGCACATAACGGCAACAGCAATAACACATGAGGACTGAGCTTGGCATAGAGTAACTTAAGTATAAACACTGGTTGGTTAATTTTCTTCCTGATACTAAACTTCTCTTAAAACCTCCTCCTTAGAGTAGCTGCAGCTAACAAGAACTGATGCCATTCGCATGGCAGACGCTGAACTAGGTGCTCTGTTTGTTATCCCAGAGGTTGGCAAACCTTTATATAAAGGGTCGAATAGTACTGTATGCTTAGCAGGTCATTTGGTCTCTGCTACAACTACATAATACTGTGACACTGATGTGTCAAATGCGTTAATGGTTGGTCACCAATGCAGAAAGAGAGTGGGGTGGAGCTCTCCAATTAAAACAAGCTTGGAAGGAGGTGTGGCGTCCACTTCCATAATAGCTTGCCTCTGGAAACCCTATGAACCTGGAGAAAGGATGAAAGGCACCCAAGTATTGAGGACTCTCCTTCATAGGGTCGTTATCAGTTGCCTGCAACTCGACGACACTTAACAACAACAACATAGCAAAACCTCAGATATGTATAAGAATAAGTGTACTCATATTTCAGAAACATTATTTATCGACACTGACATCCGAATTTCATCTATATTTCATATGTCACAAGTACTGTTCTGTTGCTCTTAGACGCCTTCAAGCTGACCACACCTCCTAACAGCACTATGGACAGATCTGACCCTTGCCGACGATCCCACACCATCCTCAGCCTCTCTGATATGTTAAAGCTCATTGTTACAATCACTGCATCTATCCAGCTTGCTAGGGGTCTTCCACTCCTTCTCTGACCCTTCATCTTTCTCGGCATGGCATCTTTTGCCAAGGTCTGACCCTTCCTGACAACCTGCCCAAATGACATGAGATGAAATGTCACCATTCTCGCCTCTAAGAAGCACTGTGTTGACACTTCCTCCAAGACAGACATGCTCGCTCTTTTGGCAGTCCGTGGTGTGTTCTGTGACCTTCTCCAAGACCATAATGCAAAGGCGTACATTCTTCTCTGGTATCCCTTATTCATTGTCCAACTTTCAGAAGCAAAGGAAGCCATTTCAAAAGGAAAAGGAGAGAACAGGGCAGCCAAAGGCAGATGGTGAAAGAGTCATTGGGCTAGCAGAGTTTAGTGGGTGGAGGTGGAGTGAAGTAATGGGAAAGGTACAATGGGGGTTTGAGAAGATGGGGCGATAAGAGGCATAGAGCAATGGTAATTAATAATATAAAATATAATGCATACCAATGATTGTATAAAACAATGATTGTGTAAAACACTGTGTACATGAATGATTACAAGCAAACCAATAAAAGGAAAGGAAGTAATTGCAAATACCACAGCTTGGATCAGGTACATCTTAGTCTTTACAGTGACATCCTTGCTTTTTAGCACTTTGGAGAGGTCCTTGATAGCAGATACTAACGATTTCATTTTCAACTCTTGTTACATACCATCAAATCAGAACTGACTCCTGTGGGTTTTCAGAGGCAGTAAATCTCATGGGAGAAGATTGCCCGTCTTTCGGAGTGGCTGACGAACTTGAGCCTTTGGGTTGACAGCACAGCTCCTTATCACTAAACTACCAGAGCTCCCTTTCAACCATTAAGAAACATAAAAGCTCTTGGGAGCATATAAAGACTGGCTTATGGGACCACACAAAGACAGGCAGTGAGTGCTGTAGTTAACTGACCCCTGAGCTGTTTCATGAAATCCTCACAACCACCACAGAAGGTAGACTTTCTTTTTCTATTGTGCAGATGAGAAAACTGTGTCCCAGAGAGTTCTGGGAGTGTGTAGAAGATCACACAGCTGGCAAGTGGCAGAGGCAGGATTCAGGGTTAGGAGGTCAGGCTCCAGAGCTAGGCTGTTGACCACGGTGCTGTGGTGTGGGTACAGTTGCTTCCCCTGGGGGATGGGAGAAACTGAGGCCTAGAGGGGGGAGCAAGGCCATGACCTGCCCAGAGGTGCACAGGGAGGTGGAAACCGAGCCCTCCATGGCCTCAGGCCTCAGTTCAGGCCTCAGGCCTCAATTCAGGGCTTGTTCCTCCACACTGTGCAGCCTCCTCATTTATTCGAACTAATTATCATTTGTTAAGCAGATCTCGAAATGCCAATGTGCAGGAGTAGGGGGAGGCACGGAGGTAGGAGTGAGAGACGGGCAGGCGGCGCCACCACGTCCACGCACCCACGCGCATGCACACACACACACACACACACACACACACACACACACACACACTGGTTTCCACTTCCTGAGATGTCCACCTGCTTTTATGAATATAAGTGGATTTGTAACAAGCATTGCAGCTGCATATAAGGCATTCAGACATGGAGACAATTTTACTAGATAATAGACTATCATGCAGGATACAATTTAAATTAAAAAATGCAATTTTCACCTTGAAATGAACAAATGATTACAATTTCTATACAAATTAAGGCATTCAGCCTCCCTTTCAGTAGTGGCACCAGCCCATGAAATATGACATAATTACCATGAAATACATTTTCAAATATTTTGATTTTTGTCCGCTGCTTTTTAAAAAACATAGGCCGCCTTCTAGGTCTCCGAGTGTGTGTTGGCATTTCCCACCTTCTGGGAAAAACACATTAAAAAGAAAAGCCAAAGTCCCCGAAGATGAAGTTGGCCCCCCTCCCTGCCCTCCCCGCCTCCCATCTCCTCACCCCTCCGCGTTCCCTGCCCTCCCCCCACCCCCTCTCTTGGCTCAGAGATAAAATTGAAAAAAGGCAGACGGAGGAGAGGGGGACGCAGGCGACCAGCTCCAAAGCCTGAGATTTATCTAAATTGCTACGCTTATCTGAAGAATCGCATCTGTTGGTTATCTGACGCCAACCGCTCTCTCCCTCCATCCCACTCCTCTCTGGAAATAGCTTCCCCAGCCCCCAGCGCTCCCCTCCCCAGACCCCTCCCCAGCTTCCACTCTTATTTTTTAATTATTTTTCCATTCTGTTGTCTCTTTATGACTGGAAACGAAAGAATAAGCAGCCCCTGCCTGTGGTTTGCTTGGGCCCTGTGAGCTGAAGACAAAACTTTGGACCAGTCTCAGAGAAAGTGAGTGGACGGGGGTCAAGGCCAGTGGCTAACAGTCTAGGGGTGGAGTTCTCTCTGTTCTTTGCCCAGGCTGGATGACTTTGCTGAAGGTCATGCCTAAGCTAATGCGTGGCTTCTCTGTGTCTTCAGTTCACCATCCCGAATAGCTCATCCCTTTGGGCTGAGCTTTGTCCTGTTGCAGACTTGACTGGGCCTCTTGGGCCAGTAGATCTGCATCTAATTCACCTTCATTCTCCTACTTTGGTTTTGTACCTTCTGCCCTGGTAACAATGGTTTGCTGGGCCAGCGTCCTCATTGCCTCCCTTCCATCCCAGTCCAGGCTTACACACCTCCCTCAGTGACCTGCCTTCCTCCTGTGGAAGGTCATCTCAGCTCTTCCTCAGGCCCCCTGGGTAAACACTCAGCCCGGGTTAGTTCCTCCACCAGTTCCTTCTACTTTTCTGAGATGTAAAGAAGCTGCAAAAGAGCACTGACATGGTCAGTGCTTTTGCTTAACTTGTTTTACTGTTGTTTTCCAATTACTTTCACTTGTTCCAGCTCTATCCCATTCTGCACTGACCTGAACAGAAGCCCTGACCTCACCCACAAGTGATACACTCAACGTTTTCCAAAGGAAGTGACCAGAGAATTGTCAAAACAAGTCCAGACTCACGGCCATTTCTCCCAGCTGCTTCTTTGAAAGGTAATTCCTGGGGTTTCATGAACTTGGACCACACCCTCTTCCTGTGACCCCATTTTACCCTGTGATTCACATCTCTCCAACCCCAGACTGATTAAAGACATGGCCCAACTCCAGCTCAAAAAGTAAAACTGGAGGGTCCTAGTGAAAGAGGCTTGAGGGACAGGCATTAAGGATTTCAGAATCTGAACTCCATCTTTTTCTTGCTGTCGGACCTTGTATGCACTAACTTCTCTCCAAGTCTCGATTTATACCTCCGTAAAATGGAAGTCCTCCCCTGGACGGACCCTGTGAGAATGAACTGTGAGAGCATGGCCAAGCCCTCAGCTGGAGTGGGCTGTCTTCCTGTCACATGGTGGTGGTGGTTGTTGTTAGGTGCTATCCAGATGACTCCAAATCATAGAGCCCCTACGTACAACAGATTAAAACCCTGCAATAGTTATCTTGTTTTGACAATCTGCTGGTCACTTCTTTTGTAAAATGTTGAGTGTATACTTTTTGAATGACACCAAGGTCTCTGTTCAGGTGCAAGATGGGATGGAGCTAAGACAAGGGAAAGCCCACTGTTGACTATTTTGAATGCCTTACAACCTGAGGTTGACAGCATAACTTCTTAACCATCAGGTATTGAACAATATTATTACTATCACATGCAAGTAAAATACTGCTGAAGATCATTTAAAAATGGCTAGAAGAGGCTATGACACCAGAAACAGAATTGTTGATGTCGCATGGATCCTGGCTGAAAGCAAAGAATACCAGAAGAATGTCTGTTTGTGCTATATTGACTGTGCAAAGGCATTTGACTATGTGGACCATGACAAATTATGGTTAACATTGACAAGAATGGGAATCTCAGAGCACTTAATGGCGCTCATGCAAAACCTATATCTAGACCAAGAAGCAGTTGTGCAAACAGAGCAAGAGAAACCACATGGTTTAAAATTAAGAAAGGTGTGCATCAGAGTTGCATCCTTTCTCCAAACCTATTCAATCTGCATATTGTTGTTGTTGTTGTTGTGTACCAGTTGGAATCGACCCATAGCTGACCCTCCAGCGAGTTTTCAGAGGCAGTTAATTGCACAGGAGGCGATTTCCCATTCTTCTCACACGGACCAGTTTGTGGCCTTGAACCACATGCCTTCAGGACTGTAGCACAGCTCCTTACCACTAGGCTACCAGAGCCCCCTTCAAGTCTGGATACTGAGCAAATTATTCAAGGAGCTGGACTCTATGAAGAAGAATGTGACATCAAGTTCAGAAGAAACCTCATCAATAAACTTTGATATGCAGATAACATCATCTTGCTTTCTGAAAGTGAAGAGAACTCGAAGCACTTGGTGCAGAAGATCAAACACTGCAGCTTTCATTATAGATTATATCTTAATGCCAAAGAGATAAAAATTCTAACCCCTGGACTCATAGCAACATCATGACAGCTGGAGAAAGGATTGAAATTGTCAATGACTTCTTCTTACTTGGATCTACAATCACTACACTTGGTATCAGTACTCAGGAGGTCAGGAGACATATTGCTCTGGGAAAGTCTGCAGTCAAGGACCTCTTCACATTACCAAGGAACGGTGATATTAGTTTGAGGACTAAAGTGCAACTGAGTCAGGCCATGGTCTTTTCAATCACTTACTATGCTGCTCTGAGCTTAACAATGAGTAAAGGTGATAGAAGAAAAAAAAAGGATGCCTTGAAATGTGTTGGAGAAGGGTACTGAATATCTCATGGACTGACAAAAGAACAAACAGCTATGTCTTAGAGAAGGTGCAGTCAGAGTGCTCCTTGGAGGCAAGGATGATGAAGCTTCATCTCTCATACTTTGGATTATGTGTCTAGGAGAATCTATTTCTTGGAGAAGGACATCATGCTTGGAAAGGTGGGAGGATGGCAAAAGAGAGGAAGACCCTCAACCAAGTAGACTGACACAGTGGCTGCAGCAATGAGCTTGAGAGTGCCAGAGATTGTGATGTTGGCATAGGATAGGACAAAGCTCAGATCTGTAGTTTATAGGGTCACTATGAGTTGTACTCAACTTGATGGCAACTAACAACAATACAATGTAATGGACTCATTTTCTGGCACTATATGAGACAATGATCTACTACTATTCATAGAACTTTAAAGGGTCCATTATTTCAGCAGTGACTAGCCAGTTCTGCTTTTTTAATCTTAAAATCTAGAAGCTCTGCTAAAACCCGCCCACCACAGATGACCCTGCTGGTATTTAAGATACCAATGGTATAGCTTCTAGCATCACAGCCACACACAAGTCACAGCACAACAAATGGTTACATATTTAAAACCTTGTAGTTCGTCAGTGAAACTCTAAAATGTTAATCACTTGGAAATTTGTTCTATACCTGAAATTGACAACAGGATATTGAAAAATGGAAATGTAAGAATCCAGTGTGGAAGTGATGAAAATGTAAAGAAAATAGGCAAGGGAGGGAAAAAAATGGTCATAATAACACTTATTAGATAAGTATTATAAGGACCCCTGGTGATACAAAGGCTACATGCTTGTGACTGAGAGGTTGACAGTCAAACCTACCAGTAGCTCCAAGGGAGAATAACTTTACAATCTGCTTCCATAAAGAACCTTGTTGTTTGTTGTCCTTGATCAACTGTGACTCACACTAACTATGAACAATAGATTGAAATGCTACCCTATCTTAGACCACCATCCCAATTTCCTACTCAAGTCCATTACTAGTGCAGCCCCTCTGTCAATCTATCTTATTGAGAGTCTTCATGACCCTCTACCCTTCCCAGCATGATGCTTATTCCCAAGGACTAGTGCCTCCTAATAACATGCTTAAAGTATGTGAGACCACGATTTACCATCCTTGCCTTTGCAGAGAACCTGGTCGCCCTTTTTCAAGACAGATGTGTTCTTATGGCATACCATAAGATATCTAAATTGTTCTCCAATACCACATTTCAAAGGCATTAAGTTTTCTTCTGTCACCCTTATTTATTGTCCAACTTTCACATGCATAGGAAGTAACTGAAAAGACCATGGCTTATATCAGGATCAGGATCATCTTATATTTAAACTGATAACCTTTCTCTTGAGCACTTCTAGAGGTCATTTCATATTTTCCCAATGCAACACATTTTTTTTAATTTCTTGACTGCTGTTACCATGGATTTTTATTGTGGATCCAAGTAAAAATTGCTGATAACTTCAACATTTTCTTCATCATGAGTTTGCCTATTAGTCCAGTGGTACGAAGTGTTGTTTTCTTGATGTTGAGATGTAATAAATATTGAAGACTGTAGTCTTTGATCTTCGGCACCAACTGCTTCAAGTTCACTTCACTTTTTTCAAACAGGATTGGGTCATCTGCATAACACAGGTTGTTGATGAGTCTTCCTCCAAACCTGGTGCCATGTTTTTCTCTTATAGTCCAAATTCTCAAAATGTTTTCTCAGTATACAAACTGAATAAGCATGGAGAAATATTACACCATTGACACACACTTTGAAAAACTTTAAATGATGCAGTGTTTTCTTGTTCTGTTTAGACCACTGCTTCTTGATTTATATATAGGTTTCATATGAGCCTGATTAAGAATGGGATTCCCACTTTTCTCAAAGCTAGCATAATGTCTTATGATCCAAACAGTGAAATGCCTTTGCATAGTCAATTAAGCATAAGTCAACATCATTTTGGCATTCTCTGTTTTCAGCCAAGATCCAGCCAACATCAGCAATGATATCCTTGTTTCACTTCTTACTCTAACTTGAATTTCTGACAGTTCCCTGTTGATGTACTGTTTGAGGAATTTTGAAATAATCTTCAGCAAGAATTTAATTGCATGTGATATTAATAATAATGTTTGATAATTTCCACACTCTGTTGGATCCCATATTTTGGGAATGGGAGCAAAGATGGATTTCATCTGGTTGCTTGGCCAGCTTTGGTATCTGTCTTCCAAATTTCTTGACATAGACAAATGAACACATCTAGGGTTGTTTCTGTTTGCTGAGACATCTCAAATGACATACCATCCTTTCCTGGAACCTTATTTTTCTGCCAATGTCTTCAGTGAAGCTTGAACTTCTTCTTTTGTCATCATTGGCTGTTGATCATATGTTACTACTCTAAATGGCTTTGGTTGACCAATTCTTTTTGATACAGTGACTTTGTGACAATCCACATTCTTCATCAACACCACAATTCAAAAACATCGATTGTTTGGTCTTCCTTATTTACAAGGAAGCCCTATTAAATAGTTCTATTCTGTTGCAATGGGGTCAGTATGAGTGGAAATCAATTCAAAGGCCCTCAACAACAAAGTCTCTGTTACAGACACTTTGCTAAGACCATTATATTTACCCCTTACAATAATAGAAAGAAGCTGCTATTAATCTTATTTTTTTTAAAAAAACCTCAAATTCATCGCTGTTGAGTTAGAACTGACTCATAACTCACCCTCCAGTGGACATTCAGAGGTTAAGCATTGTACAAGTGAAGACTGCCCATCTTTGTCTCAAGGATCCACTGGTAAGTTCAAACCAGTACAGAGGCTCGACCTTTGGGTTATCAGTGCAATTCTCTGTGGACAATGCATCTAGATCACAAGTAATCCTATTTAGAAAATGGAAAAATTGAGAAAAAGAGAGGCTATAACCATTTCCTAAGTTTACATAGAACTGCTCTTTAAGTTCGAATTGCCTAGTTCCTAAAGCTTGCTTTGTTCATGTGTGCTAGGTAGACCAGATGACCACTTTTTCCCAACTGGTGGCATAGTCCATCATATGTTGCACTGCTAACCAACTTGGCAGTTCGTATCCACCACCTACTCTCTCAGAGAAAGATGGGCAGTCAATTCTTGTTAAGATTTACAGCCTTGGAAACCCTAAAGAAGGTCACTGTAAGTTGGAATTGACTTGAAGACAATAAGTGTTTTGTTTTAAGGAACCAAAGAATTATGAGGGAGCTCTGGTGGCCTAATCTATAGGCAGCCGTGATGGTAACTCAAAGGCTGGTCCTCTCTGGCCATTCTGATCTCTTAGTAGCTCCTCTGGAGAAAGATGAACAACCTCCTCCAGTAAAATTCACAAGCTCAGAAACACAATGGAGGGTCCTTATCATCTGGTGCTGACTCCGTGACAACGAGTGAAAGGACTATCAGCAGCCAGTAGGCAATTAGCCTCACTCTAAGGCAGAAATCACTGATGCCAAGAGGGGGAAGCAGGACAACGAAGCACTCCCACTGCAGTTGTTCAGCCCATGGTCCAGGGAGAAGCTGGGCAGTGGGTGTGAAACAGGATGTTGTTGAGTGTTGTCAAATTGACTAAAACTCATGTTGATGTTGTTGTGTGCCATTGAGTCACTTGCAACTCATAGCCAGTCTATGTATAAACAGCTCTGAACCCTGCTCTATCCTGATCCAGTCTTACTGTCTCTGACACACCTTCCCCCATTATCCCACTTTCTGTGTCAATCCATCTCATCCAGGTCTTCCTCTTTTGTGCCATCCCTTCACCCTTCCAAGCATGATATCCTTCTCCAGGGACTGGCCCCTCTTGGCCACATGC
>NW_006399778.1:14610658-14611495 GCF_000299155.1 Elephantulus edwardii | reverse complement strand
AAAAAAAAGATGACTCCACAGAGTGTGGAAATTATCAAACAATAACACTAATATCACATGCAAGCAAAATCCTGCAGAAGAATATCCAAAAATGACCGGAACAGTACACTGACAGAGGACTCCCAGAAAGACAAGCTGGGTTTAGAAGAGGTCATGGCACTAGAGACATTATTACCAATGTCAGATAGATCTTGCCAGAAAGCAAAGAGTATCAGACGAATGTCTATCTGTATGCCATTGGCTATGCAGAGGTGTTGGACTGTGTGGATAACAACAAATTGTGGCTAACCTTGAGGAAAATGGGAATCTCTGAACATTTGATTGTGCTTTTGTGAAACATATACTTCAACCAGGAAGCAGTCCTCAGAACAGAGCAAGAAAGCAGTGCATGGTTCAAAATTAGGAAAGGAGTGTGTCAGGGATGTATCCTCTCTCCATACCTGTGAACTTACGTGCAGAACAGATTATTCAGGAGGCTGGGCTTTATGAGAAGGAATGTGACAACAGGCTTGGAGAAAGACACATCAACAATCTATGTTATGCAGATGACACAACCTTGCTTGCTGAAATTGAGGAGGACCTGAAGCACTTGCTGCAGGTCAAGGACTGTAGTCTTCCGTATGGATTGAAACTCAATATCAAGAAAACAAAGATTCTCACCACTTAGCCACTTGGCAGCGCATGATAGCGGGAGAAGAGATAAAAGCTGTTAACAATTACAGCTTGCTCAGCTCCCCAGTCAAAACTCTTGGCACCAGCAGTCAGGAAATCAAAAGACTAATTGCACTGGGGACATTTGCTGTCAGGGACCTCTCCAGAGTACTGAGAAGCAACAAT
>NW_006399778.1:14607818-14609618 GCF_000299155.1 Elephantulus edwardii | reverse complement strand
TGCACTGCCATCTCAAAGGCAAGTGGTTTGAATCCCCCAGCTGTTCCACAGGAGAAAGATGGACAATCTTCACCTGTGCAATTTAGTGCCTATGAAAACCTACTGGAGGGTCAGTTGTGGGTCAGTTCCAACTCGACCGTACACAACAGAAACAACAATGCTTAGGGAGTTCTGGCGGCCTGGAGATAAGAAGGTGCACCATAATCTCAAAGGCATAGTTTGAATCCACTGAATCCACCAGCTTCTATGTGGGAGAAGGCTGGGCAATCTCCTCCCGTGTGACTTACTGCCTGTGAAAAGTTGCTGGAGAGTCAGCTGTGGGTTGGCTCCAACTTGACAGCACACAACAACAACAAAAAATGCTTAATATGCTGTTGAACTAGCAAGTATGATTATTGAATCCAGAGAAGTCAAATCTAGAGCCTTACTTTGGGACTTGACAGCCTTGTTGAGTAGATAAATGAATGAAGGAATAGCTTCTCTCAGACTGGACTGACTGTAGGAAATAATTACCCAGCACTCAGGTAGGTGGAAGGTTTGGCCCATTTCTATGACTCCTGACTCTCAGAGTTGCTTAGGGGTCTCACAAGCCCACACAGGGACAAAGTGTCAGGGATGTGAGTGGAACGAGTATGAGCACACACAGGTCTGCTGCAAGATGACAGAGTTCTGTCTGTCCACAGGATGACTCGGCAGCAGTGAAGAGTGAGCCCTGCAGGACCATCCAATGCTTCAGAAATCTGAACTTGGTTCTGACCCCCTTAAATTCAAGGACTCCAGAAATGCTTTGGAAGAAAAAAGAATGGAGTTTTTGCCATTTGGATCAAAGTCCTGGCTGTGACAGAGGCAGTTGCTAAGCTGCATATTAAAACAAAACTGTTTATGCACTGTGAAAATAGTATGATGATTCCTCAAGTATAAATAGAATGGCCATATGATCCAGAAATTCCACTCATGGGTAAATACTCAGAAAAAATGAGAGCAGAATGTATTCAGACACATCTACACAATGTTTACTGCAGCATTATCAGAAAAGAGAGGAAAAAAGAAATAGAAACAGCCTAAATGTCCATCAGCAGATAGGTGAATGGTTAAATAAAATATGACATACACATATGACAGAATATTATTCAGCTATAAAGAGAATGCTCATGAATAGGGTAAGGCTCCCATCTTTTTGTTCATGGGGTCACTATGAGAATTAACTGACAGCACCTAAAACAACAAGAGAGCTCTGCTGGCTTAGTGGTAAGGAGCTATGCTGCTATCCCAAAGGCACACAGTTCAAATACATCAGCTGCTCTGAAGGAGAAAGATGGGCAATCTCCTTCCCAGTGAATTTACTGCCTTTGAAAACCCACTGGAGAGTCAGCTATGAGTTGGTTCTGACAAAGCTGCACACAACAACAACAGCATAAAGAGAAATGAGTTCTAATAGACGCTACAATGTAAATGACCCTTAATAATGTGGTTGTTAGGTGCCATTAAATCAACTATGACTCATAGCAACTCTATGAACAACAGATATGAACCTTGTTCTATTCTATGTCATCCTCACCATCTCCAATGTACGAGGGTCCATTGTTTGCCTCACTGTGTCAATCCATTATGAGGGTGTCATCTCTTTCTTTGATTCTCCCCCTTTGCTAGCATGATGCCTCTTTTTCCAGGACTGGTGTCTCCTGACAACTTGACCAAAGTATGTGATTCCAAGTTTCACCATCCTTGCCTTTAAGGGGCATGGTAGTTGCACTTACTCCAAACATACTTATTTGTTCTTTGGCAGGCCATGGGATATTC
>NW_006399778.1:14593890-14607228 GCF_000299155.1 Elephantulus edwardii | reverse complement strand
AGTGACCCTATGAACAAAAGACCTAAAGTTTTTCTATAACTATGATCATTTCTACAAGTTCATAGAGTTTCCATAGGCATGTGGTTTAGGAAGTGGCTGCCACTCCTGCTTCCAAACCTGTCTTAACCTGGGAGCTCTGCCAAACACTGTCCACCATGGGCAACCATTATGACATTTAACACCCAAAAGGCACAAGGTTCAGCATCACAGCAAACCAATATTACTTCAGTTACAGCAAACTGACAGAAGAGTGCTGCATGATTTAGAAGTATATTCCTGCAAAATAAAACAACACTAGGACCGAAGGCCGCAGGCCCAAGGGCTTAACCAAAATGAAAAACCAATGCACTCCATGAGGTCCTTCATTCCACACTCCTTCACAACCAATCATTCCCATTTTAAACTGTATAGTGTTCTTTTGTTCTGTTTGCACAATAGCTTCTTGGGCTAGAACAACACATTGACAGAAAACTGCTACAGGTGCAAGCTGGGTTTAGAAGAGGTTGTGGCACCACGGATATCATCAGTGATGTCAGATGGATCCTGGTTTAAAGTAGAGAATACCAGAAGGATTTCTATTTGTGTTTTATTGACTGTGAAAACACATTTGACTATGTGGGTCATAACAAACTATGGCTAACACTGATAAGAATAAGAATCCTAGAAGATCTAATTATACTCACATGAAACCTATACCTAGCCCAAGAAACTGTTGTCCAAACACAATATGGAAAATTTGGTTTATAAACAGGACAGGTGTGTCAGGTTTAACTTCTACCCATACCTATTCATATGCATGCTGAGCAAATCACTGGAGAAGCTGGACTATATGAAAAAGAATACAGCATCAGAATCAGAGGAAAACTTACCAACAACCTGTGCTACACAGATGACAAAACATGACTTGCAGCAAGTGAAGAAGACTTGCAGTACTTACAGCAGAAGATAAAAAACTAAAGCCTTCGACATGGATTACATCTCATCATCAAGAAAACAAAAGTCCTCATCACTGGGCTAAAAGGAAACATCATGTTAGATGGAGAAAAAATTTGAAGTTGTTTATGATTCCACCTTACTTGGATCCACAATTAGTACTCACAGTAAGAGAAGTCAAGAAACTAAAAGATGTGTTGCATTGGGAAAATCTGCTGTCAAGGACCTTTCCAAAGTGCTAAAGAGCAACAGTGTCAGTTTAAAGACTAAGGTGTGCTTGATCCAAGCCATGGTATTTTTATATGCTTCCTCTTCATCTAAAAGTTAAACAATGAATAAAGACTGAAAAAGGACCAATGCCTCTGAATTGTTGTGATGGCAAATAGTATTGACTATACCATAGAAAGACAAAAGAAAAACAAATATGTCTTAGAGGAAGTGCAACCAGAGTGCTCCTTAGAGGCAGGGCAGAAGGCATAGAGCTAGTTTTTTTATGGGATGAGGTGGGAATACATATCTACCAGCTACTTCTCAGGAGAAAGATAGGCAGTTCCTCCCATAAAGAGTTACAGTCTTAGAAACCTGATGGAGGCGTACTAGGAGTTGGAATCAACTCATTGGCAATGGGTATATACACATATATTTTATATATATTCATGACATACATATCAAAACCAAAATCTGTGACTGTCAAATATGTTGTTGTTGTTATGTGCCATCAAGTCACCTGCAACTCATAGTGACCCTATGTACAACAGCCCTAAACCCTGTGACAAACTTTTTTGTTGTTGTTAACTAAACCCAATGCAATATGTGTTTTGCTTTCTTTTTTAAAAAAATTATTTTATTAATTTTAATGAACACTTACAGACATTTTGGATTTCCAGTCATTAATTGTTGCACTTTTTTCTCTACCCCCCTCCCCCCAGTTCGCTCCTCTCTTCCAAAAGATAATCTCCTTCATTGGTATACAATCCCCCTGAACCCTCCCCCCTCCCCCTGAATGTACTCCACTATGCAACCTTAATTCTGGATTCCTGTGATAACCATAATACCTTATCATATATAGTTTTTAAACAGTTCTCTCCTTCATCTGTTTCAATGCAGTATACATAATTTCTTCAGCTTTTCTCAATCTTACCCCAACTCTGATGTCAGTCCCATTCTACAATAGTGGCACTATACAGTATTTGTCTTTTTGTGACTGAGATATTTCACTCAGCATAATGTCCTCCAGGGTCACCCATTTTGAATAATACTGCATTAATTCCTTGTTTTTCAATGTAGCATAGTATTCCATTGTGTGAATTTACCACAGCTTCTCTATCCATTCGTTTCTTGATGGGCATTTGGGTTGTTTCCAACTCCTTGCTATTGTGAACAAAGCCACAATAAACATGAGTGTGCATATATCTGCTTGGATGTCAGTTATGATCTCTTTGGGGTATATTCCCAGTAGTGAAACTGCTGGGTCAAATGGTATCTCTATTTGCAACTTTTGAGAAAGCACCACACCACTTTCCACAGTGGTTGCACCATTTTACACTCCCACCAACAGTGAGTAAGGGTTCCAGTTTCTTCACAACCTCACCAGCATTTGTTGCTTGCTGTTCTGTTAACTTTTGCTATTCTGACTGGGGTGAGATGATATCTCACGGTCTCTGACACACCTACCCCTATTACCCCAGTCACTGAATCAACACATCTCATCGAGGGTCTTCCTCTCCTGTACTGTCCCTCCACCCTCTCAAGCATGACATTCCTCTTCAAGGACTGGTCCCTCCATGCAACAGGTCCAAAGTATGTCAGACAAAACTTCATAATCCTTGCCTCCAAGGAGCAGCCTGGTTTAACCCTCTCCAGGACGAACCTGTTTGTTCTCTTAGCAGTCCATGGTATATTCAATACTCTTCTCCAGCACCACAGCTCAAAGGCATCAATTCTCCCATTATCCCTAGTCATTGTCTAGTTCTCTGACACTTAGGTAATGATTGCAAAGACCATGGCCTGTATCAGGCACACCTAAGTCTACAGATTAACATCATATATGTACAGATTTAAAAAAACATAAACACACACAAACATGCACATATATCCTCTAGAGAAGAAAAGAATACATATGTAACTTCTAGGAACTCTGGTAACATAGTCAGTAGGAAGTTGTATTGTTAACTCATAGGCCTTATTTCTCTGGCAGTTCAAATCCATGAAAGAAAGATAGGCAATCTCATTCCATACAATTTATGGCCTCAGAAATTTAGTAGAGGGTGAGCTATGAAGCAGTTTCAATTTAAGAGCAAGGAGTTGAGGATTGTTGGCTGTTGTTTTTTGTTGTGTTTTTTTTAAATTATGACCTCTAAAAAGAAATAGGCTGTCATTTATTACTTAGTTGATTTCATCTCCTTGTCAAAGATAAATTGGCCATAGATAGATAGGCTGATTTCTGGTTTCTTGATTCTATTCCATTGGTCTATCTGTCTGTCACTATATCTGCACCATACTGTTTTGATATCTATGATTATGTAATGGTTTTTTGGTATCAGAGAGTATGCCTCCTACCTAATTTTTCTTTTTCAGTAGAGCTTTACTTATTTTGGATCTCTTTTCTTTTCAGATAGAGCATAGAAAACAATGAACTTGTGAAACACTGTAAAACATGGATGATTTTGGAAAACATTATGATGAGTGAGACAATTCAGTCATAAAAGGACAAATATTATAGAAGACCACTCTTATTTATTTTTTTTAGAAAAGCATGATTATATGATTGAGGTGGGATCGGGGTCGTGGGGAGTAGGGGGGAAAATGGATAGATAATTCCTGTATTGGAATAAGTGAAGGGGAGGTCAAGCTGATAGTAATAGACAATCAGACATTCTGGAACAAATCATACACTTTTGATTAAAGAAGAGTCAGAAAGAAAGGAAAAAATAAAAATTATCAACAAACATAAGATGGGTGGAGAAAATAGCAATATACAGTAAGAGCCATTGCAATAACTTAATTGCACCAATCAATGGTAGTTAATGTCTATGAGAAAAATCAATGTAATTTGTAAAGTTTAGCCCCAATAAAATATTTTAAAGAAAAAAGCAAACCTGATGAACACAAATAAAAGGAGAAAAATCAGAAAGACAGAACTGTCATAAAGGAAAAAAATATATAATTTTTAGCAGAAATTTGGGACAATTTTCACCTTATGGTAAAATTCTTTTTAACAATACTGTGAACTTCACAGAATTGTGAAGCATAGTTTTTAAACAAACTTTAGATATTGTAAGAGATAAAAAAAGTTTCTTTCGTGTTAAGGAAATTTTCTCTTTGCAGTAAATTTCCCCCCCTACTTAATCAGTAACTCTGTATGTGCATATGTGTGGGTGTAATAGAGTGGATTCAGGTAGAAAAATTGCTCACTACTTAAATATATAAAACGCAGAACTGTGTGTATGTAGCCATTTCCACATTAAAGAGAAAGCGTATATGTGTATTCTTGTTGTACAAGAACAAAAATCACTGGAAGCTACGTGAGAAGTTGGTTACACTGGTTCTCTCCCTGGAGGGAGAGATTCATTCTCTTGTCCTACTTTGAATCATGTAAATACATGCTATGAAAAAAAATTTTTAAGTAAAGGAAAATAAAAACCACATTTAAAATTTTTTTTTGTACTGATTTACTTACAAAGTTCATATACATTGTTTTCACACTGGATCTTTTCCCTTTCCTTTACCTATCTCTCCCTCCACCCATCAAATTTTGTGACCCTCTGATTAAGCCCCCAACCCCTCCTTTGATCTTCACACTTACTTTACAATAATGGTCTTATATAATATTTATCTTTATGAGGCTGAGTTAGTTCACTTAGCATAATGTTGTTTGGTTTGGGGTTTTTTTGTTTTGTTTTGTTTTTAGCATAATGCTTTTTTTAAAGTACAAATAATTGTTGCCATCAACCAGACACTCCTTAGAACAGACTTGGAAATCTCTCTTAAGTAGCTGCTGGGTTTCACAGGACTAAGCTCAGTTTATCTGCACCCTTAAATCTTTCTTTCAGGGTGCTGGAGTTAGAACTTCTGGGCTCCAAGGACAAGGATGCAGCTGATGGCTGAGATTTAAACCTGGGAAGCTAAAGGCAATTGCTATCGCTTCAGAAGTGGCTCATGGCTGACACTTCAGCAGGTTTTCGAGACTGTAAATCACGTAGGAGGAGATAGCTTCACCTTTCTCCTATGGAGACATTAGTGGGTTTGAATCACTGTGGCCTTTAGATTAGAAGCAAGCACAGCTCCCTACGGACTATGCCACCAGAGCTCCCTCTAAAAGTGTTGTAGTTAGGTGCCATTGAGTCAAGTATGATTCATAGCAACCCTATGAACAACAGATCTGAACTCGATGATACAATAGAGGGAAACCCTCCCCCCAAAAAACCTCTATAAAATAATGTTGTTGTAATTAAAAGACATATTGCGATGGGAAAGTCTGCTGTTAGGGACCTCTCTAAAGTGCTCAAGAGCAACGGTGTGTCTCTGGAGATAAAGGTGCGTCTGGTACAGTCCATAGTCTTTACAATCACTTGTTATGCATCAGAGAGCTGGACAATGACCAAGGAGGATAGAAGGATAATTGATGCTTTTGAGCTTTGGTGTTGGAGAAGAGTGCTGAAGGTGCCATGGACTGCTAAGAGGACAAACAGACTCATTCTGGAGAGGGTTAAACTGGGCTGCTCCTTGGAGGCAAGAATTCTGAGACTTCATCTGACATACTTTGGTCATGTTGTAAGGAGAGACCAGTCCTTGGAGAGGGACATCATGCTTGGGAGGGTGGAGGGCAGACGCAGGAAGGGAAGGCCTTCTGGGAGATGGATTGATTCAGTGACTGGGGCTATAGGGATAAGTGTGTCGGAGGCAATGAGATTGGCACAGGACAGAGCAGAGTTTAGAACTGTTGTACATAGGGTAGCTGTGAGTTACAAACGACTCGACGGCACATAACAACAACAATAACAGTATGCCATCAAGTTGACCACGACTCCGTACAACAGCTCTGAAGCCAGCTCTATCTTGAACCAGTCTTCGCTTACTCTGACACACTTAACCCCACTGTCCCAGTGACCGTGTTAATCCATCTCATGCAGAGTTTTCCTCTCCTGCACTGTCCCTTAATCCTTCCAAGAGAATGATGAACTTCTCCAAGGACCAGTCATCCTTCCTCACTATTGGACTGAACGTAACATTGGGATAGATGGAGAAAAGATTTAAACTCAATAATTTCATCTTACTAAGCTCCACAATCAACATCCTTGGTATTAGCAGTCAGGAATTCAGGATATTTATATATTGCACTGGGCAAGTCTGCTGTCAGGTGCCTCTCCAAATTACTGAGGAGCAATGATGGTGTTTGTAGACTAAAATGCCTAATTAAGACCAAGGTCTTTTCAATTATGTATTATGTATCTGAAAGTGAGACAATGGATAAGAATGACAGAAGAAGAATTGATGTCTTTGAGCTGCGGTGTTGGGGGGGGATATTGAATATCACATGGACTGTCAAAAGGATAAACAAATACATCTTAGAGAAGGTGCAGCTAGAGGGCTATTTGGAGGCAAAGATGACAAAGCTTCATCTCACGTTCTTTGGACATGTTTTTAAAAGCGGTTATTCCTTGGAGAGGGGCATCAAGGTAAAAAAAAAAAATGGAAGGTCAGTAAAATAGAGGAAAATCTTCAATGAAACAAATCAGCACAGTGGTTACCGCAATGGGCTCAAGTGTGTTAGAGAGATGACGAGGGTGGCACAGGATAGGACAAGGTTCAGATAAGTTGTTTATAGGGTTGCTATGAGTCATGCTCAACTTGATGGAACCTAACAGCAATGGCTTTTCTACAGTCTGCCCCTGGCCTGTGCTGATACTGAGCTTCTCCAATGATTCCATCCATATATGTAGTAAATCTGATTTCTATGCAGTCCATCAGGCGAGGTCCACATAAAGTTGCCATTTGTGTTTTTTAAAAGAGGTATTTGCAATGAATAAATCACTGAACATACAAAATTTGATCATACTATTTCTAACCTCATTTCTGTCATGAGGTCCACGCTTTCCAACTACCATTGCTTCATCATTGTTTCCAACTTTTGCATTCCAGTCACCAATTATCATTAACACATCTTCATGCATGTTAATGTTCTAGTCATTTTTGGATAATCTTCAGCAGGATTTTGCTTATATGTGATATTAATGATGTTGTTGTTATGTGCCGTCGAGTCATTTGCGACTCATAGCGACCCTATGTACAACAGCCCTAAACCATGCTCTATCCTTGTTTGATAATTTAGAAGCTCTGTCAGGTCACCTTTTATTGGGATAGGAATAAATATGGATCTCTTCCAGTCAATTGAGGAGTAATCCCATTTCCTCCTTTTTAGCTTTGACTGTAGGAGCAAGTGTTGGTCTAATTCTGACACATTCCTTCTTGTAAAGTCTAGTCTCCTGAATGATCTGTTCTGCACACAGATTGAAAAGGTATGGAGACAGGACACATCTCCGACACACACTCCTTTTCTAATTTTGAACCATGCAGTGTTTCCTTGCTCTGTTCTAACAACTGCCTACTGGTCCAAGCATAGGACAATCAATTGCTCTGAGATTCCCATTCTTCTCAAGGTTAGTCACAATTTGTCGTGATCTACACAATCAGATGCCTTTGCATTGTGAAAGAAGCACTAATAGACATTATTCCTCTGGTACTCTTTGCTTTCAGCCAAGATCCATCTGACACTGGCATTAATGTCTATAGTGCCATAACCTCTTATAAATCCAGCTTGTATTTCTGGTAGTTCTCTGTTAATGCTCCAGTGATTTTAAAAATACTCTTCAGCAGGATTTTGCTTGTGTGTAATATTAGTGATATTGTTTGATAATTTCCAAACTCTGTTGGATCAACTTTTTTGGGGATAGGAATAAATATGGACCTTTTCCAGTCAATTGTGGGGAGATTTCAATTTCTTCCTCTTTGGTTCTAGCTGTAGGAGCTTTTATTTTAATAATAGCTCAGTATCAGCAGTCAATACCAGACAAGGGGCAGATTGTGGGGGGGGGGGACCTATCAATTGCTTATGTGCAAGTTCAAATTGAAACTGAAGAATACTAAAAGAAGGACATGAGAACCAAAACATGATCTTGAGTCTATCCCATCTGAATTTAAAAATCATCTTAAGAATAGGTTTGAACATCAAAGACCAGGTGAGTTGTGGGATGGTGACAGAAAGAAAAACCAAAAATGGATGTCAGAGAGACTCTGTAAGTTGCATTAAAATGTCAAAACAAAGGGAAAAGATGCTGAAGTAAAAGAGCTGAACAAAGTTTCAAAGGGCATCTTGAGAAGACAAAGTAAAGTATTATAATGGAATGTGCAGAGGACTGGAAGTGGAGAATAAAAAGGGAAGAACTCGCTCAGCACTTCTCAAACTGAGAGAACTCAAAAACAAATTCAAGCCTCGAGATGCAATATTGAAGGATGCTATGGCAATATGGTGAATGATCTAGGATGACACAGAGTCATTATATCAAAAAGAATTGATGGATACTGAAAAATTTCAGGAAGTACCATATGAACAAAAGCCAATGGTGATGAAGGAAAAAGTTGAAACCAGCTAAAGTCATTGACAAAATATAAGACCCCAGGAATCAAAGGGATACAAATGAACATGTTTCAACTAACAGATGCAGCTCTGGTTGTGCTGCTTCCTGGTGACTGACTGGAATAAGTCTATATTTGTTCCCATCCTCAAGAAAGGTGATCCAGTAGAATGTGGAAATTAGCAAACAATATCATTAATACTACATGCACACAAAATACTGCTGAAGATCATTAAAAAATGTCTAGAACAGAACATAGATAAGGAACTGCCAGAAGTTCAAGCAGGATTTAGAAGAGACCGTGGCACCAGGAATATCACTGCTCATGTTAGATGGATCTTAGATGAGAGTAAAGAATTCCAGAAGAATATTTATTTATGCTTTATTGACTATGCAAAGGCATTTGACTATGTGGATCACAAAGAGAGAAGAATGGGAATTGCAGAACACTTCACTGGGCTCATGTAAAACCTATACCTAGACCAAGAGGCTGTTGTGTGAATGAAGCAAGGGAACACTATACAGTTTAAAAGTAAGAAAGGTGTGTGTTAGGGTTGAATCCCCTTTTCATACTTACTCAATCTGTATGCTGAGCAAATTATTCGAGGAGGTGTACTCTGTGAAGGATTGGAAGAAGACTCAGCAATAAATAACCTGAGCAGATGACACAACTTTGCTTGTTGAAAATGAGGAAGACTTGAAGCACTTGCTGCAGAAGATCAAACACTACAGTCTTCCATATGGATTACATCGCAATGTCAAGAAAACAAAAATTCTTACCACTGGACTGATAGACAACATCATGATAGATGGAGAAAAGATTGAAATTGTCAACAATTTCATCTTACTTGGATCCATAATCAACATCCTTGGTACAAGCAGTCAGGAGACCAGGAGACATTGCACTGAGAAAGTCTGGAATCAGAGACCTCTCCAAATTATTGAAGAGCAATGATGATAGTTTGAGGATTAAGATGCATCTGATTCTGACCATGGTCTTTTTACTTGCTATGCTTCTGAGAACTTGCCAATACATAAAGATGACAAAAGAAAAACTGATACCTTTGAGCTGTGTGTGGTATTGGAGAAGACCACTGACTATTCTATGCATTACTGAAAGAACAGATATGTCTTAGAGAAAGTGCAGCCAGAATGCTCCTTGGAGGCAATGGTGACAAAGCTTCGTCTTACACACTTCGAGCATGTTGCTAAGAGGACATCATGCTCGGGAAGGTGGAGGGTCTGCTAAAGGAAGGAAGACCCTCAACCAGATGGATCGATACACGTAATGCAGCAATGGTCTTAAGTGTGTCAGGAAGTGTGAGGATGACACAGGACAGGACAAGGTTCACATCTGTTGTTCATAGGGTCACTATGGGTCATACTTGACTTGATGGCACCTAACAACCACAGCAGGGAGAAAAGGGGGCTGTAACAAATATGGTTATGTGCTCAGCTGTTAAAAGAAAAATTGACAATTCAAACTGACAGAAGGTTTGCTGGAGAAAGACCTGGCAATCTGTTCCCATAAAGAAAGATTACAGCCTAGAAACCCTAAGTGACAATAAGGAACTCTGGTGGTGTAGTGGGTAGTGTGTTGTATTGTTGACCAAAACATCAGCGGTACATATACAGTAAGTGGTTCTCCTTGGGAGAAAGATGAGCAATCTGGCATAAAAATGTACAGATTTAGAGGGTCACTAGGAGTTAGAATTGACTCAGAGGGTTACTCTGTTACTATGGTCGGTAGGAGTTACACAGACAAAAGCACAGAGACGCAATTTGGGAAGGATTTAGAAATGGGATCTTATCATACTTATTTTTTTGGCCATTTTCAATTTTACTCTTTATCTTGAAGATGTTTATTCGTCAATGTCTGTAACTCTAATTCATTTCTGAAAATTCACTCCCAATTTTTACTTCACAAATACCCACAAAGAGGCTTTGGACATGCAGATTAATAAGATCCAGCTCTGCTTTTAAAGAACTTACATCTTAGGGGAGAAATCAGACTTCAAACCAGACATTTAAGCATCTGGGGTCTGAAGGATGAGAGTGGTGAGGGCAGAATAGGGGATTCTCAGTATCCCAGTATGGCTGGCACCTCAGTGCATGTAGGAAGGGGCAGGTGAGGCTGGGGATATTGGCAGAGAGTCCAGAGAAGCACTTCAACACAAACGTGTTACGTCCTCTGTGGCAGGCATTGCTCTAAGGATGGAAAACCTTCTCTAGTGCAATTTGCAGTCTCTGAAAACCTGCTGGTGGGTCAGCGATGCATCGGTTCCAACTCTAAGGCAAACAACAACAATCAATTTGATGACATCTGATTACTACATCCTCTCTAATCTTCACAGTTCTTCTAGAAATGGCGTTATTAGCACTATTGTGAAGGTGAGAAGCTGAGACCCACAGTGATGAAGAAACTTGTCTGAGGTCACACAGGCAGCACAGAGGAGCCAAGATTCAATCCCAGGCTATCTGTACTTGGAGCCTCTTCATCTTACCAGGTCATTAAGGTGGGGGTGTGAGAGGAGGACCAGCTGGATGTCTGTCTACTTAGAAAGGAGCAGAGCTGGCAGCTGACCCACAGCAACTCCATGGATTCATGGCACGTACCGAGTGAGGGGCCAGGCATCTGCCACGAGGGACCTCAGAGGTGTTCGATTCTTGACCTGGGGTGGACACAGCCGCTAACTGAAACTGGGCAGAGCAGTGGGGGAATGGTCATCCTGAGCATTGCTTAGCAGATACTTAACTCAATCACAGCAGACTTGACAGCACCAACCAGAAACTGAGCATGTACTACATTGCTGCCTTCCAAGAGCTGGAAAGACCCCAGGAAATCTTGTATTTCAGGGGAAACTGGGCCTGGACAGGGAAGTGATCGTCGTAAAGGCAGAACTAAGACTAGAACCTGGTTTCCCTGTCCTGAATTTTCCATCAGAATCAGCCTGCCCAAGCCCAGGCCAGGACTCACCCACCAGACTCTGGAAGAGCATGCCCCTTTCTCTGCTTGTGGGTGCTGGCTGGAGACATTGGCAACCATTTGCTATTAATTGAGCTGCAGTTTGTGCCAGTTCTCTTGGAAGTCAGGAAAGGTCAGCACTATTGTCCCCATTTTGCAGATGACAAAACGGAGGTTCTAGGCAACAATGAAGTGACTTGCCCAACCCTGCTTGGTTTACATACTCCCTGCCTGGGTTCCGTGCTAAATCAGCCTCTAACCTACATGGTCTCAGAGCATCACTGTGAGGTCATAGCTGGTTCAGCAGATGGGGAAGACGAAGCTCAGAGAGGGTAATCATTTGCTCAAGATCACACAGCCAGCATACAGAAATCTCCACCCAGCTGCACTTTGGAGGTTGGTGGAGTCAATCACAGGATGTCTGGGGTGGCGCATGGCTGTTTATGCACTAGCCCTGGACACTGGACCTCATAGCCCTACCCTGTCCACTAGTCCCCTATCCCAGTGGTCCCTGCAGCTGTGCCTGCCCCTTTTGGCCCCGACTGTCACGGATTATCCCAGGGACCCTGGGGACAGAGGAGGGAACATCTGGATCCTGTTACAGGGTCTAACGGCAAGGAGGGAGTGTGGGGGTACTAAGCCAGCAAAGCAGGGCCCTAAATGAGTTTCAGAACCTCAGTAGGGCCCTTGAGTGGGCGGGTGAGGGGCCGAGGGGCCAGGCTGGGCAGGAAGGTAGGATCAGCACAGACCTCAGAACCTCGTCTGAGCCCGGGGCCAGGTGGGAGGCAGGATTATGGAATTAGTTCAGGAGGCAGGGTTGGGCAGGGGCTGGTGAAAGTGGCTCCAGGCAGGGGCCCAGTCAGGCTCTGTCCCCATTTCTTGGGGGGACACTAGGCACTGGGGGCTCTGTAGGAATGTGGTTTGGTTTAAGGGCCAGCCTCACAGAACAGGTCAAATAAAATTCAGCTTGAAATTCCAGGTCAGTCACGGCAGCCCAGGTGAGGCAGCATGCCAAGTCAGCAGAAAGGCTGGGTGCGGTTGTGCAGACTATGGGTGTGTCTTTACCATGAGGGCATCTCAGGGCTTCATTGCTGGGCAGGCTGCTGACCAGCAGGTCTGTGCTGAGGACCTTGAAGACCAAGAGAAGAAACCCTACCGTGGCCACCATTTTCAAAATATTTACTATGGTAAGAGTCCCTGGATGTTTCAGATGGTTAACACTAAGGTTAGAGGTTCAAGTCCATCCAGGGGTACCTAGGAAGAAAGAGCAGGCTACCTACTTCCAAAAGACCATAGCCTCGAAACCTCTTAGGTGTGGAGTTCTACTCTGACTGACACATGTGGGATAGGCCTGGGTTGATGGAAATTAGTTGGGTTTTGTGTTTTGTTTTGTTTCCTGTGTTTGTACATTCATTCAGTTCTCATGAAAACTTTACTATGTTGGATGTGTATGTGACACTGAGTAGATGCTAGGAGTGCATGCATGACAGATGAATGAAAAATGGAAGGAAAAGATTGGAGCTAGAAATGAATAAAATAGGAGGCAGAGCTAACATTTCACACAGGACCACTGCTAGAGTAAGGCCAAGGAAGCAGGGCTGCCCAGCGTAGTGCTAGGATTGAAGACAGAGAGGGAGGCTGAGCGCTATTTGTGAAGACCTTTTTTCTTTTTTTAATTTCAATTTCAATGAACATCTACAGAGATTTTGGAATTCCATTAATTCATTGTTGCACTTTTCTCCCCGCCCCCCCACTCCCACCCCCGTTTGCTCCTCTCCTTGAAAAGCAAAAGAAAAACTCCTTCAT
>NW_006399778.1:14583258-14591384 GCF_000299155.1 Elephantulus edwardii | reverse complement strand
AGAATTCCATCTTTTTCTATTTTCTGAAATAGTTTATATAGAATTGGTGACAGTTTGAAGACCTTTAAATAAATACCAACCTAAGTGATTAAGACTTTGTGCCAAAGGCAATAGGGAGCCATTGAAGGTTCCTGAGAGTGGCACCGACTTGATGAGAGATGTGTTACCAGGAGAATCATCAGGGAAACTAATAAAAAGTGGGCCAAAGATAGGAAGACCGCAAGGCTGGAAAGTGAGGACTTGTAAGTAGGACCTAGAAGGAATGGGTTACAGATGGGTGCATCATAAAGAGAAGGAAATCAAATCACAATGTTGATCTATTAACCGTATTCACCAAGAACTTCTAAATACCAGATACCACTTTGAACATATGTAATATTTGCAAGAGAATTAGCATTATGGTCTTATTTTGTAGATAAAGTAACTGAGACACAGTTTGCCAAAGGTCACAGAACTATAAGCAGCTGAACTGGGGGTGGATCACCCCTTTTCATTCCCCTAAGGGGCATTATTTCACTAGGCCTTGCATCCTACCCACAAGTGCAGGATGCAGATGGTTATAGCTAGGGGTAGTGATATAACTCGAGGACTCTGGTGCCTCAATGGCAAGGTTGGATACTGGGTCACTTACCTCCAGCCCTCTCCACTCCTAAGGGGAACCTACCCTCCAGACACTGGACTCTAGGACACACCTGAAAGATGTTAGCCACGGACAAGGTCTGCACAAAGCCTGTGTAAGACAAACTTTAGACCATGTACAAGCAGGTACAGATGCTGGCAAGGGGACACTTATTTTTTCTTTATCCTTTATTCTAAGGCAAGATGGAATTTCAGGGACCATAAGTGGACTAGGTAGACAGAAGAAAGGTAGGCTATGTTATGTTTAAGCTCATGGACAGTGGAATCAGATGGATGGAGTTTGAATCAAGACTCTCCCTCATATCAGCTGTATGACCTTGGGAAAATTATTTAACCTCTCTAAGCCCTGGCTTCTTGCTTATAAAAGAGCAATAATGATACTTATCTTCCTTCATGGATCATGTGATGGTAAATGCGAAACAGTCCCAGAACCTGGCATGCAGTAGGAATTCAGTAGTAATTGTCAGGTCAGAGCTGAGGGATCGAGTCTCAGTGGTCATGTGATGCTGTGGGTGAGTCCAGCAGAGTTGAACTCTGTTGGTGAGTTGTGTGTGCCCTTGGTATAGCTGGAGCTGCAGGTATTTGAAGCACCTTTGTCTGAGTCCCACGTCAGTCCTTATTGGGACTTGAGATAAGGATTGTGATGACATTGATGATGGCTTGAAGAGAGGATGATCTTGGCAGGGCAAGGTGATGAAGATGGTGAAGCCAGGATTGGTGAGCAAGGGGCACCATGGAGGGGTTATGGAGGAGCCCTAACCTGTCTTCTCCAGCCTCATTCCGAAATCATATGGTGTCTAATGCTGAGCATGATACACATTGTATCTGTATTGCCATATCGATCCTCCCAGCATTTCAGTGCAGTGTTACTGTATTGTGCCCATCTTATAGATGAGGAAACTGAGGTATACACAGGCAAAGTAGCTTCCCCAAGATCTCACTGCTGGAAGAAGTAGATCCAGGATTTGAACATCTTAATCACCCAAGGCTGCCCCACCCCCCAGATGCTTAACTCATCAAAAAGCCAATGCCTGCACCACTCAGGTGTTCAGAACCAGAGCTTATAGATTTCTAGAGTTCAGTGGAGCTCCAGGAAGATGGATTGACAACCTTCACAGAGGGTACTCAAGAAGCCACATCTAACAGGCAGGAAAGTTGGGTAGTTAGAAACTGTACTCCAAAGTCAGCTTGGCCCCAAGAATTATTACCTCTGCTATTTCTGGGCAAATTTCTGAAACTCTCTGTTGCTCAATTTCCTTATCTGAGAAGTGGAGTTTATGATAAAGCCCACCTCTCAGACGTGCTTTGGAGGTTACACTTTAAGCACTGTTTGCAGGGTGCTTGCAGGGAGCTCTGGAGGTACAGTCTGAAAGGAGTTGTGCTCTTAACTCAAAGGTTATGCTTGTCTGGTGGTTCAAATCCACTGGTGGCTCCTCAGAAGTGGTGTTGGAAAACATGGGCAATCTTATGTGATTTACTGCCTTCTGGAAACCCACTGAAGGATCAGTTATAAGTCAGTTCCAACTCAACAGGAATGAATGAGTTTTTAAGTGAAATTTTAGGAGTCCCAGGTGAAACAAAGGGCTAAGTCCTTGATCAATGGAAAAGCTGCTGGTTCAAACCCTGTAAGAGATACCTCTGAAGACAGGCCCTGATAATCTGCCTCTAAAAGGCCTTGAAAACCCCATGGAGCCATTATTCTCTGTACACATGGGGCCAAGAGATGGAGAGTAAAGAGGGGGATTTTGAGTGGGAAGATTGTAGACATCTGGGGCGGGGGGGGGGGGACCAACAAAGAAAAACACACAAACACTTGTGTTCTTCCACTAAACATTTGCTCAGGAGTGTAGTTGGGAAAAGGAACATTTCTCTGTGAATACAGAAATGGAATTCTTGGTTGTCACCGCGAGCCGCCATGGAGTAGGCTCCCATCTCAGGAAGACCCTGTGCTCAACAAAACCAACCACTGACAGGCCTTGTGTCGGCCCTAAGACGGGTTGTGATCGGATCCCTGTGAGCCATAGGGGTTTTGCTGGCTGATTTTCAGAATGTATTGCCCAGCCATTTTTTTTCCTAGACAGACCTAGTCTGGAAGCTCCTCTGAAACACGTTCAGCATCAAATGAACACATAAGCATACACTGACAGATGGGTAGTGGCTGTACAAAAATGGTGCATCAGCTGGGAAGCAGAAGCAGGCCTCCCATGCGGAAGTGAGAACATTGCGTTCACAAGGTAAAATAACCTTCTTTGCTGTTAATGTTGTTGAGTAGCAATGCATGGCTGACCTTCTAGCAGGTTTTCAGAGGCAATAAAGTGTACAGAAGTAGATGGCCCATCCTTCTCCCATGAGGCAGCTGGTGGATTCAAACTCTGTACCTTTAGGATGGCAGGGCAGCTTCTTACTACTAGGTAACCAAAATTCAGTGATGACTCTGATGACCAGCTGAGCTCTGCCTTGCTAAATCCAAGGCAAAGCCCTTGTCCCACTAGGTGTCAGTCTTTTAATCTGTACAATGGGGGTGAGACTGGTTGGCAGGACTCAATGAGATGGTCTATACAACTTGCACAGCCCACCCTTGCCCAGGTGATCTCTGTTCATTAAACAGCATGGCAGAGTGCCTGCTAGACACACTGCAGCACTTACCAACTGAGTCAGAATCTATGAGTCTTTCTCCACTTTTGTCTTCTGGGTCCTGGTGGTGCCTGACCCTCTGCTACTGTTTATGGCTGGGCCCTCAATTGGTATATGTCTCCAGGCAGAAAGGGCACACGGCTCCTTTAAGCAGGCCCCAGCTGGGCCGCCTGGATATTGGAGCAGGGACAAGATTAGGTAGCAGAGAGGCACGGGGTCCAGGCCAGATGCGCCTGAGCAGGGACTCGTTATGTATTCATGAGCTGTGAGGAAAAGAAATAAAAGGATTCATTATCGCCCAAACTGTTACTAATGACATGTACCTGGCGCCCGAGCACCTCTGGAAATCTAATGCGACACACTCTGAGAGAAAATGTATTCCTGGACCCAGCTCCGAGGCCGATGGAAAATGTCCCCTCCCCGCCCTTCCTCATTGCCATTCACTGGGGGCGACATTTACAATTCTTCTGCCATTATGTCCGACCAGGGCCTCTGAGCCTCTGTCACGACCTGCACATTAGCTTAAAATTGGAAATTCCACAGCGTGGCCGTGGCCATGGCCATGGCCGTGGTGGGCTGGGATGCAGCGGGGTGCGGAAGCTGGGAGGCACACTTGCCTGGGAGAGAGAGTGGGCAAAGGGCAGAAGCCTGGGGACAAGAGAAGCAATGGTGCTGGTGATGCCCAAGGGTCCTGCAGGTCCTATGTCCCCACATCACACCGGGCTCAGCCTCAGGGTGGCAGTTCCTCTGGTGTCCCAAGGCAAGGACCTCATCCCTTTAAGCCTTTGCCACTCTCTCCCACTGGCCCTGCCCTGAAAACCCCTGCCGCCTGCCTAACAAGCCTGAATCCTTTGTTTCCTGCAGAGGCTCAATAAAAATGTGAGCCCTGAGCCAAGAGGCATTAGTCAAGGTCTTTACTTTGCAAAACACACCTGTGCCAATAACATTACATAAACATTGCCTCAACTGACCTTCAGCATCACTCTATGAGGTGGGTTCTGTTTTGATCCCCAATTCACAGATGAGAAAACTGAGCTTTAGAAAGATTATTCAACTGGGAAGGGACAGAGCTGGCTTTAAAACCTGGACTGAGATCCCCAAACTCAAGGCTCAGGTCCTCCAGAAAACCTCTCAAACAGGTAGGTCTTACCTCTAGTAGTCAGAACCAGAGGATAAGCACTTTGGGTCCATCCTGGGACCAGCTGTTCCATGTCATTAACCATGGGTTTCTGTTTTAAGCATCTTCACAGGAAGGAGAATTGATGCCTTTGAGTTGTGGTGCTGGAGAAGAGTATTGAATGTACCATGGACTGCCAAGAAAAAAAACAGATTCATCCTGGAGAGGGTTAAACCAGGCCACTCCTTGAAGGCAAGGATTCTGGGGCTTCATCTGACATACTTTGGACATGTTGTAAGGAGGGACAGGTCCTTGGAGAGGGAAATCATGCTTGGGAGGGTAGAGGGACAATGCAGGAGGGGAAGACCCTTGATCAGGTGGATTGATTCAGTGACTGGGGTAATCGGGATGGGTGTGACAGAGGCAGTGCAATTGGCACAGGATAGAGCAGAGTTTAGGGCTGTTGTACATAGGGTCAGTATGAGTTGCAAACGACCCGATGGCACATAACAACAACAACAACAACACAGGAAGTACATAACTGTGTGTCCTGATTGTTAAACCCCAAGGGGAATTCATCCCATTATTTATGTTGTCTGCATCTTCCTGTTGTGTTTGGCACCCAATACTTGTTAAGCCTCTGAGAGCTGGATAATGAATAGGGGTGACGGAAGAAGAATTGATGCCTTTGAGCTATGGTGTTGGAGAAGAGCTCTGAATATTCCATAAACTACCAAAAGAATAAACAGATATATCTTGGAAAGGGTGCAGATGGAGTGCTTTTTGGAGGCAAGGATGATGAGGCTTTGCCTCACAGACTTTGGGAATGTTGGTAGGAGGGGTTGTTCCTTGGAGAAGAATGTGATGCTTGGAAGGGTGGAGGGTCATCCAAGGAGAGGAAGACCCTCAACCAGGTATTTGACAGGTGACTGACACAAAAGGCTATAGTGTGTCAGAAAGTGTGAAGATGGTGCAGGATAGGATAGGGTTCAGATCTGCTGTCCATAAGGTCAACTAGGAGTTGTACTCCATCAACAGCACCTAACAACAACTACCTAGGTAACAACAGACTCATTAAGTCCCTGGGTGGTAGAGACCGTTAATGTGTTTGGTTGCTAACCAAAAGTACCATAAGATTAGAAGTTTGAGTCCATCCAGCAGTACCTCAAAAGGAAGGTTTGGCAATCTACTTATTTTAAAAAACCAAACAAAAAACCATTGAAAACTCCAAGGAGCATGGTTCTCCAACACACTGGCTTCCCTTCTGAGTCAGAATTAACACAAAAGCAACAGATTTCAGGTTAAGCCTGTGGAATGACAGCTCCAGAGGAAGAGCAAGAACAGAATGAGAGAAAGGCAAGAAAACAGTAGGAAAAGAACAATGATAAAATATAGTATTTTAAATAAACCATCAATAACATTTTAGTTATATATCACAAATAATGTTTATCTGATATTTAATTTAGAGTCCATCTTTCCATTTTTTAGATGTACCTTTTGTAGGCAACATACTGATGGGCTTCGTTGTTTTAGCCATTCTGCTACTCTTTTTCTCTTAATTTGCACATTTAGACAATTCACATTAAGTGTGATTATTATCAGGCCAGTTATTACCATAACTACTTTATTCTGTTTCTTTTTTCTGTTGTTTATGATTATTATGGTCAATACACTTTTCTTTGGGTTCTCCATGTGAAGGATTTCATTTAACACTTCTTATAATTTTGGTCTTGTTTTCACAGATTCTTTAAGTTCCTTCTTTTCCTCAAAAGATCTAATTTCTCCTTCAGCTTTGCTGGGTATAGGATCCTTGGTTGGCAATTGTTTTCTTTCAGCTTTCTGTATATGCCATCCTATTGCATATAGCTTGCATGGTTTCTGCTGATAAATCAGAAAATAATCCAATTGCTTCCTCTGTGTAGCTAGCTGACTCTGTTCTTACACTGATTTTAGTATTCCATCCTTATCTTTTAACTTGGAGAATTTGACTGTGATATGTCTTGATGTTTTTTGTTTTGCATCTAGTCTATTTGGTGCTCCTGAAATTTGAATTTCTGTAGATTCCCTTGAGTTTTCATTTTCTCTTTCTGGCAGCCGTAGGTACCACAAGCTATCCAACAATATGAGGTGATTGAGAACACGTGCAGTCAGAATGTTCCTCAGAGGCAAAGACAGTGAGACTTTTCTGCTCATGCTTGGTCTGTTTTTTAAAGGATATATATTGGTTTACACTCATAATTCATGTACATTATGTTTCATTCATACATATTGTGTTTCATACATCCCTTCATTCACATTGTGTTTCATACAATCATTCCCATACATTACATTTTATAAACCAATCACCATTGATCTATTTCCATTATCACCACCTTTTCAGGTCCCCACTGGATCTTCCCTAATTCCTTCACCTTCTCCCTCCACCCATCAAACTCTGTGGCCTTGTGATTTCTCCCTTCTCCACTTTCAGCCCCTTTGTCCCTTCTCCTTCCCCCTTTGGATTTTTGTACACGTCTTACTAGTTATCCTTTGATTTTTAATACAGCTACTATTGTTGTTGTTGTTGTTGTTAAGTGCCACTGAGCTGAGTATGACCCATAGCAACTCTGTGAACAACAGATCTGAAATGTGTCCTATCTTGTGCCATCCTCACACCTCCTCACACACTTGCAGCAGTCACCTCATCACCTTTGCCTCCAAAGAGCACTCTCTGGCTTCACTTTCACCAAGACATATTTGTTTGTTCTTTTCATAGTCCATCGGATGATCAGCCCTCTTCTCTAACATCATATCTCAAATGCATCAATTCTTCTTTCATTCTTACTCATTGTCCAGCTTTCAGATGTGTAAGTGATTGGGAAGGCCATGGCCTTAATCAGATGCACCTTAGTCCTCAAACTGACATCATCACTTCTCAATAATCTGTAGAGGTCCTTAACTGCAGACTTTCTCAGTGCAGTATGTCTCCAGATTTCCTGACTGCTGGTACAAAGGCTGTTAATTGTGGATCAATACAGTCAACTAGTATTCAACAATGAAACAAAACCTATTAAATGGAAAAATGACAACCTTTTCAACAAATGGTGCTGGCAAACCTGGACTGCTACTGGCAGAAAGCTGAAGCAAGATTCGTATCTGATATCATATACAAAAATCAACTCAAGGTGGATCAGAGACCTAGGAGTAAAGTCCAAAACTACAAAGATCATAGAGATAAAATAGACTTATGTATTTGGGGCAAATTGATAGGTGGGAGCAGTCCCTGAAGAAGGGCGCCGTGCTTGGTAAAGCAGAGGGCCAGAGACAAAGAGGAAGACTTTCAATAAGATGGATTGACACGTTGTTGTTGTTGTTATGTGCCATGAGTCACTTGTGACTCACAGCGACCCTACGTACAACAGCCCTAAACCCTGCTCTGTCCTGTGTCATTCGCACCATCTCTGACACAGCCACTTTGATTACCCCAGTCACTGAATCAATCCACCTCATAGAGGTTCTTCCTCTCCTGCACTGTCCCTCTCCACCTCTCCAAGGACTGGTCCCTCCTTGCAACATGTCCAAAGTATGTCAGACAAAGCTTCAGAATCCTTGCCTCCAAGGAGCAGCCTGGCTTAACCCTCTCCATGTCAAACCTGTTTGTTTTCTTAGTAGTCCATAGTATATTCAATACTCTTCTCCAGGGTCACAGCTCAAAGGCATCAATTCTTCTTCTATCCTCCCTAGTCTTTGTCCAACT
>NW_006399778.1:14582161-14583158 GCF_000299155.1 Elephantulus edwardii | reverse complement strand
TAGGTTGTTTCCAGCTCCTTGCTATTGTGAACAAAGCTGCAATAAACATAGGTATGCATATATCTACTTGGATGTCGTTTATGGTCTCTTTAGGGTATATTCCCAGTAGTGGAATTGCTGGATCAAATAGTATCTCTATTTGCAACTTTTTAAGAAAGCACCACACCGCTTTTCACAGTGTTTGCACCATTTTACACTCCCACCAACAGTCAATAAGGGTTCCAGTCTCTTCACAACCTCGCCAGCATTCATTTGTTGCTTGCTGCTATGTTAAATTTTGCTAGTCTTACTGGAGTGAGATGATATCTCATGGTTGTCTTGATTTACATCTCTCTCAAAGCTAGGGATTTTGAAAGTTTCTTCATGTGCTTGTTGGCCATCTGAATGTCTTCCTTGGTGAAGTGTCTGTTCATATCCTGTGCCCATTTTTTAATTGGATTATTTACCTTTATCTTGTTGTGGTGCTCAAGTATTTTATAAATTCTAGATATAAGTCCCTTATCTGACATGTCATTACCAAACACTTTTTCCCAGTCTGTGGCTTCCCTTTTTACCCTGTTGGAGAAGTTTATGGATGTGCATAGGGATTTGATTCATAGAAGGTTCCGTTCATCTATTTTATCTTCTCCTGGTTGTAAATTTTTCAGAATACATGGAAAAGACTCTTTGTGTTGTGGATTAGGACTACTAAAGTTCTTCCAAGCTTTTCTTTAATGAAGTTTATAGTCCTTGGTTTTAGTCCTAGGTCCATGATCCACCTTGAGTTGGTTTTTGTATATGGAGTGAGGTGGGGATCTTGTTTAATTCCTCTGTAGATAGTTTTCCAATTTTGCCAACATCATTTGTTAAAAGGTTGTCATTTCCCCACCTTACTGATTTTATCTCCTTGTCAAAAATCAGTTGGCCATAAATAGATGGGCTTATTTCTGGGTTCTCAATTCTATTCCATTGATTTATGTGTCTGTTGTTGTACCAGTACCATGCTGTCTTAACTACC
>NW_006399778.1:14577210-14580707 GCF_000299155.1 Elephantulus edwardii | reverse complement strand
TGACATATTTTAACTAACAGATGTTGCCCTGGATGTGCTCACCAAGTTGTGCCAAGAAATCTGGAGAACAACCACTTGGCCAACTGACTGGAAAAGATCTATATTTGTTCCCATTCCAAAGAAGGGTGACCCAACAGAGTGTGGAAACTATAGAACAGTATCATTGATTTCACATTCAAGCAAGATTCTGCTGAAGATTATCCAAAAATGACTGGGAACAGCACATCAACAGAGAACTGCCAGAAGTTCAGGCTGGGTTTAGAAGGGGTCGTGGTACTAGGGATATTGTAGCTAATGTTAGATGGATCTTAGCTGAAAGTGGGGAGTACTGGAGGAACATCTACCTGTGTAGACATTGATTATGCAAAGGTGTTTGACTGTGTGAATCATAACAAACTGTGGCTGACTCTGAGAAGAATGGGAATTCCACAACACTTGATCGTGCTAATGTGAAACCTATACTGGGACCAAGAGGCAGTCGTCAGAACAGAGCAAGGAAACACTGTATGGTTCAAAATTGGGAAGGGCATACGCCAGGGATGTGTCCTATCTCCATGCCTTTTCAACCTGTATGCAGAAGAGATTATCTGAGAGGCTGGGCTCTATGAAGAGAATTGTGGCATCAGGATTGGTGGAAGATCTACCAATAATCTGCGTTATGCAGATGACACGACCCTGCTTGCTGAAACTGAGGAGGACCTGAAGTGCTTGCTGCAGAGGGTCAAGGACTGCAGCCTACAATATGGATTGAAGACAAAGATTTGTCAAGAAGACAAAGATTCTCACCATTGGACCAATTGGCAGCATCAGGATGGATAGTGAAGAGACTGAGATGGTTCACAGCTTTAGTTTGCTTGGCTCCACAGTCAACACTCTTGGCACCAGCATCCAGGAAATTAAAAGATGTATTGCAATGGATTGACATGGTTGCAACAATGGCCACAGGCACAGTGAGGGTTGAGGATGGTACAAGGTTTTACTGTGAAGTGCTTCCTTCTCCTGTACATAGGGTTGATGTGAGAGTGGATTTGATAGCAACAACAACCCCTTAATGCTCCTGGTTCTTCCAGGGACATACAATCCACAGTTCAGATGAGGATTTTCAAGCTCTCTAAATCAGAGTGCCTGGTGGTGTATGCCGTGGGGAGTTGTACTGCCAACCCATAAGCTGCACCTCTCTGGTAGTTCGATTCTATCAGTGACTCCTTGGGAAAAAGATGGGCAATCTTCTTTCATGTGACTTACAGCCTCAGAAAACCCAATGGAGGAGGCTCAGTTATGAGCCAGTTCCTGTTTGGATTTTTTTTATTGTTTCAGTGAAAGTTTATAGAAAAGATAGGTTTTCATTCATTCATTAATACACATTTCTTCCCTCCCTCTCTCCCAATTCACATCTTGTTCCAGATTGTTGTCATACAGATAGTGTCTCATCATCCATTCCTTTCAGATGCTCCTTCCCTTCACTAACTCCAGCGTAGTGTTCATTATCTATCCATTATTTTCCTACTCTCCCCTCATCCCATATCTATCCTATTTTTAGAACAGTGGTGTTAAGCAGTATTTGTGCTTTTGTGGCTGAAATATTTCACTCAGTATAATATCTTCTAGCCTTACCCACGTTAGGCAGTGTTTTACAAGTTTGTTTTTAATGCTGCATAATATTTTATTGTGTAGATATACCACCTCATGGTTGCTGAGAAGCTGAACATTGTGACACTGATGAGTCAAATGCAAGAATGGTTACCCATGGTGGACAGTGTTGGGTGGAGCTCCCCATTAAAACAAGCTTGGAAGCAAGAGTGGCATCCACTTCCACAACAGCTTGCCTCTGGAAACCCTATGAACCTGGAGAAAGGATGAAAGTTATACAGGTGTCCAGGACTTTCATTCATAGGGTCACTATGAGTCACCTACGACTCAACAGCACTTAACAACAACAAGATGTACCACAATTTTCCTAAACATTTGTTTGTTGATGGGCACTTGGTTTGCTTCCATCTCTTTGCTATTTGATGGGAATACATTTGAATTTGAGAGGCCCTGTGACTAGGTGTCATCATACAACTAAGTTATCTGAGTCACACCCCAAAAGGAAAGGGCAGACACCCCAATTGTCCTTTTCTGCTGACTGGGTTGCAGATAAGGTTACAGAAGCCGTAGCAGCCACACCAGACACAGAAGCAAAAGCCATATGTTGAAGATGGCAAGCTGTTCTACCACACCTAAACCACTTACCTCTGTGATGTAACTTAAAAATCAAACAAACTGCTAACTTATTTATGCTGTTACAATTTTTTATCTATTTATTCTCCCAACTTAGACTTACCCCAACTAATACACTCCCCAATGCCAGTTCTAAAGAAGGTAGGGAATTTGTCAGTTTTATTCGCTGCTTATAACACTGGTTTTAGGTCACCAAACAGATGCCGAGTAAATACTTGTTGATCAAATAAACAAACAAGATGATCAAGATGACCAGTAAGGGTAAATTAATGAACTCTTTCAATCTCTACAACCCTATGGGGCAGAGATCATTCCCCGCCACATTCTACAAATGAGAAAAGTGAGGTAACTTGGTTCACAGAGCAAGTAAGTGGTAGAATCAGGCTGCATTCTGATTCTAGGGTTCTTGCATTAACCTTGTGGAGCCCTGATGACACAGTGGTTAAGCCTTTGGCTGCTAAACCAAAAGTTCATTGGCTTGAACTCAGCAACTTCTCCACCAGAGAACAATATAGCAGTCTGCTTCCATAAAGATTTCTAGTCTTGGGAACTCTATGGGGCAGTTCTACTCTGTTCTCTAGTGCCTCTACAATCTGAAATTCATTGAAAGACCAAGATATGAGTGTGAGGACTCTTTTAATCTTATTCTGCCTTTCATTAAAACAAATAGATAGAATCCACTGTCACTCACAGCAATCCTCCACTGGGTTTCCCAAGCTGTAATTTTTTTTAAAAAAGTATTTTTTATTTTATACTGGTTTACTTATAAAGTTCATGTATATTGTGTTTCACACTATTCTTCAATCACATTGTGTTTCATACAATCATTCTCATTCATTATATTTTATAAAATTAATCAGCATTGAAACCCATTGCCCTGTCTTGCCAGATCCCTGCCAGATCTTTCCCATTTCCTTTACCCACATGCCTTCCACCTACTAAATTGTGCGATCCTATGATCTTCCCCTGCCCATCCTCTGCTTCTACCCTTCCTGCCCCCGGATCCTCATACACGTTTTACTAATTATCTATTTCTACAATAATGGTCTTAGATAATATTTGTCCTATAAGACTGACTTAGTTCACTCAGCATAATTCTCTCCAGTCCCTCCCAAGTTATATAGTCATTTTTTAAATCATTGCTCCTGAGTGTTGTGAAATATATATACATGTTGTTGTTGTTGTTATTGTTGTCTTCAAATCGAACATGACTCATAGCAACCCTATGAACAAAAGGCCTGAAGCCCCTCACAACTATTTACATTTATCAAAGT